>NW_025386586.1:0-13753 GCF_016433145.1 Gracilinanus agilis
CCTTCCTTCCTTCCTTCCTTCCTCCCTTCCTTCCTTCCTTCCTTCCTTTCTTTCCTTCCTTTCTTCTTTCTTTTCTTCCTTTCCAAGAAGGTGATATGATATAATTTTAGCCTTCAAGAAATTTACAATTTAGTAGGGGGTCATTGTTACCATAACTTTTAAAAATAGAAAAAGGAAATATTGACTGACCTCTAAAGACTGAGACACACAACCTCCAGAAATAAAAGAAAAGAGTGTCTAAAGAAATTAAATTGATTAAGGAGTAAATTGTTCTCTTTCCTTGCCCATAATGAAAAGCATATAGGTTCTTTTTTTTCTGGCATATAAAAACAATTTTAAAATTTTATTCTTTAAAATGTTGAATTTCAAATTCTCTCTCTCCTTTCTCTTCCCCCTTCACAAGAAAGCAAGCAATTAGTTATTAATTATACATGTGCAGTCACGTAAAACATTATTTCCATACTAGTCATGTATGGTCAGATTTCTCCTTCATTAGAAATGTCAAGATTTCAGGTCTTTGTAATTGCCTGGGGATATGAAGTCCTAAGCAAATACTGTAGGAGGTATTGACCTTTTGGCACATGCTGCATGGGCATCAAATTACATGGCCTTTGGAAAAGGGCAATAGTAAATATTAGTGGGAATTTCTACCTCTTTGCTTCATGTAATTTCAGAGAACTGACCATAAAACTTCAGAAAATTAAGCCCCAATTCCTTCTGTTCCATTTCTCAATCTTCTTGGCTTTAAAACTTAATATTTATGGCAAACTATGAGCAAATCATTTCACCTCTCAGCCTCAGTCTCCTCCCTTATAAAATGGGAATAATAATACTTTCATGCTTTACCTCATAAAATTGTTATCAGTAAAGTGCTTTGTAAAACTTAAAAGTGATGTATCAATATCTTATTTTTATAGTTAATATATATAATACATTTTCTATTTCAAAAATACTCAAGAGATTCAGTATCCTAGATTTCAAGGACTGATGATGCTAGACAGTTAGAAAGAAATTAAATAGACTGAATTATTAACAAAGATTAATCTAAAAATTTTGAAGAGTAAATCACAGATTATTATTATCTCTCTGAAAGATTAGTAATCACAGTGATCATCTCAGCCCTTACTAATTCCCTGAAGACTAAAACTCTGAGGGATTTATTAAACTCAGTGATTCATGGCATCAATGTAAAGTGAAGAATTTGGCTATTAAAAGTTAGGTAGCTCTGTATGTGCAGAGCTTATATGATGACAATTTCCTAAGGTTTTGCTTCACACAGTGATTAACAGGGTACTCTAAGGACCAACATGGATGACAATAATCCCAGAGAAAGCTTTTGGGTCTTAAATCTAGATAACATTCAAGAAGAGAAATTTACATTTTCCCAGCTGCTACCATATCAACTATTTGATTGAACTGACAATCCCCATTATCCAAATTTCATATGTAATTGGAATATATAATATATACATATATATATTAACCCTATTCTATGTCTAGTCTTAGGCAGCATTTTCTCAAGATTTATCCTAACAATAAACATTCTACCAACATCCTCAATCACTATAACAATATCTATCATAACCAAACGATCAGCCCTTATTATTACTATTCTAGGTCTCCTAATTGGCATAGAACTCAATTCACTTACTAATAAACTTATAAACACAATAAGCCATACTATCAGCTTTTCAAACATATTAGGATACTTCACCCACATTATACATTGAGCTTCACCCCTGATAAATTTATTCATAGACTAATGCATTGCTACCATACTAATTGATCTAAACTGATATGAAAAAAACAGGTCCCAAAGGCCAAGCTAATATGTATCCTACATCTTCCTTAGTTAATTCTACTCAGAAAGGTTTAATCAAAACAAAAATTCCCATCATTTATAATTTCAATTATCCTTATTTTAATATTAATACAATGCTATTCTCAGTCAGAAATAAATTTAATCAAATAGTTGATCAGTTCGATCAAATAACTGGTAGCTTAAATCTATCAATTATACAGTTAGATTAGATCATTTGCCTGATTTCCCACACTATTGACTATATAGGCTATTTAAATGAACTACCTCAAATAATGATTTAGGCCTTGCATCTTTATAGCCATGGTAACTAGATAAAACGTATTTTGACTATGTCTATACAAAGTAAAAATTGAGAATTGATGCAATTACCTAGGGAATTCAAATAAAAAATTTTAAAGCTTTATAATGTCATAAGAGAATTTTATTATAGGTACCATTTCCCCTGAGACAGCATGGGAATTTTTCTGGAATTTAGCTGAGACCTCCAAAATTTTAGGTCAAGTTAAATAAAAACCTGTTTAAATGAAAACCTGATAAAATGAAAAAATAATTTCTGGATCAACTTTATTAACTGTATTTCCTGAGAAAGATCATTTCCTGGTTAATTTGTAAATTCCAGAAAAATCATTTGGCATTTGCTGATCCAGTTATTATTTTGCCTGATATAGATGTTGTACATTAGTGGGTAAATCTTTACCTTCCACTTTGCTTTCTGTAAAACTTCCAGTAGCATCCATCCTGCCTTTTCCTATATAAGATTACTGAAAATGCTACTAATGGTACCCATTGATTTATGTTTTTTACCATGAGATTCTGCTTTGAGCATATAATAAACCAGTATTTTAAATGTCTCTGCATGTCACTAAGTATGACTGAGAGTAGTACTTATTTATCTTTTTTTTTTTTTTAAACCCTTAACTTCTGTGTATTGACTTATAGGTGGAAGAGTAGTAAGGGTAGGCAATGGGGGTCAAGTGACTTGCTCAGGGTCACACAGCTGGGAAGTGTCCGAGGCCGGATTTGAACCTAGGACCTCCTGTCTCTAGGCCTGGCTCTCAATCCACTGAGCTACCCAGCTGCCCAGTAGTACTTATTTATCAATGAATCTCTGAATATTTTTATATCAATAGTATTAAAATTCTGAAACAGAAATATTTTAATTGAATTATCAAGATTTGCTTCAATTCTATATTTAAATTCCTAATGAACTAAAATTCATTAATATTGAATTATAAAAGATCTGAAAGGTTATAGGATCAAATAAAAAGTACTTTGGCATTTAAAACTCTTCAAAGGAGGCAGCTGGGTAGCCCAGTGGATTGAGAGCCAGGCCTAGAGACAGGAGGTCCTAGGTTCAAATCTGGCCTCAGACACTTCCCAGTTGTGTGACCCTGGGCAAGTCATGTGACCCCCATTGCCTAATCTTACCACTCTTCTGTCTTGGAGCCAATATACAGTATTGACTCTAAGACGGAAGGTAAGGGTTTAAAAAAAAAACAAACCTCTTCAAAATCTGACCCCTTCTTTACTTTTCCAGTCTACTTATACTTTACTTCTCCCACTCTTACCCACCACCCCATGATGATATCCTCTAATTCTAGCACCTTCCCTTCCTATATATATATATGCTATTTGTACATAATTGTTCTACTATTGTCTCCCTATTAGGCTATGAACACCTTAGAGCAAGGTCTATCTTTTGTATTTCTTTGTAACTTCAGTTCTTAGTACTGTGCCTAGTACATAGCAGGGACATAATAAATACTTCTTGGCTTAGCTTTACTGACACCCAATCAAAAATCCTCTCTACAACATCCTTGAAAAATCAACATGCAGATTTTTCTTGAAGATCTTTACTGACAAGGAACTCTATCCTAGACAAAAGAAAATGCATAGACCCCAAGTTGACCCTCCAGCTAACTAGCCCTCTTCATACCCTCTTCAAAGGACTTAAGCCTTTTGATTCTGAAACAACTTTCTTGGGGCCCCCTCTCTCCTGGTCAGTGAATACTTCATGTGATTTTTAATACCTAAGCTTACTACAGCCTTGCTTCATTTTATTTCCTGGCCATCATATTCACATGGAGAATCTTCAATTCCCCAGCTCCTTTACTTTATAGTTCTAGAATGATACTCAAATCAATATTGCTATTGCTACCAAAAAAATAAAGGTTATATCAATCTATCCCCCTCTAGCCCTGCTCATCATCTTTATAACTTTTTGAATTGAACTCTTTTCTGGGCTTGGAGATGAGAGAGGAAAAAAGAGAAACATATGTGAAAAATTATGAATAAGAGAGAATTAATTTAAGACGACCTTGATTTAGGATAGAGAAAGGGAGAACTTAGAGGAAGAAACTGAGGTCAAATTAGTGTAAACAAACTAATTTGAAAAATCCAAGCATTGGCTTAAAAGAAGGGGGGAAATCAATTCAAGAGAATTGAAAGGAAGAAAATAAAAATCTAATGTAAACCCCACTTATACTTAAGCTTAGAGTGGCTTCTTTGAAAATAAACAAGCACATTTCCCTGGTTTTCTTATGGTACTTTATATTGGGTTGTGTATACATGGGAGGATATATTTTTCTTGATTAACTGAAAGAATTTGAAGCTTTTGCCACTATGTATAAAGAGGGAGATATGATTCCAGATTGGTGGAGGGCTTTGAAAAGCAAATGTAACCTCTCAAATTACCAGAAAACTTTTTTTCAGAATTAGAAAAAATTATAACAAAGTTCATCTGGAAGACCAAAAGATCAAGAATATCAAGGGAACTGTACTATAAAGCAGTGGTCATCAAAATAATATGGTACTGGCTAAGAGACAGAAGTGTGGATCAATGGAATAGAATAGGGATAAATAACTTCTGCAAGCTAGTGTTTGATAAATCCAAAGATCCCAGCCTTGGGGACAAGAACTGCTGGGAAAATTGGAAAATAAATGTAAAATGAATGATTTTGAGTACATTAAATTAAAAAGATTTTTTACAAACAAAACCAATGCAACCAAAATTAGAAGGAAAGCAACAAAATGGGAACGAAACTCTGACAAAGGTTTGATTTCCCGTACCTAAGTCAAATTTACAAAAAATCAAGCCATTCCCCCAAATGACATATGGTCAAGGAATATGAATAGGCAGTTCTCAGATGAAGAAATCAAAATTATCAATAATCACATGAAAAAGTGTTCTAACTCCCTCCTGATTAGAGAAATGCAAATATAAACAACTCTGAGGTACTGCCTTACACCTAGTAGATTGCCAATATGGCAGCAAAGGAAAGTGGTAAATGTTCGAGGGTTGTGGCAAAATTGGGATACTAATACACTGCTGGTGGAGTTGTGAATTAATCTAACCATTCTGGAGGGTAATTTGGAATTATGAGCAAAGGGCTTTAAAAGAATGACCCTTTGATGCAACCATACCACTGTTGGGTTTGTACCCCAAAAAGATAAGGAAAAAGAGCTGTACAAAAATATTTATAGCCACACTCTTTGTGGTGGCAAAAAATTGGAAAATGAGGGGATGTCCATCGATTGGGAAATGGCTAAATAAATTGTGGTATCTGATGGTGATGGAATACTATTGTGCTTAAAGGAATGATGACCATGGAGAATTTCTATGTGAACTGGAAAGATTTCCAGAAATTGATGCAGAGCAAAAGAATCAGAAGCAGGAGAACCTTATACATAGAAAGTGATACACTGTGGCACAATTGAATGTGATGGACTTCTCTACTAGCAGCAATGTCCAGAGGAACTTATGAGAAAGAATGCTATTCACATCCAGAGAAAGAACTGTGGGAGCAGAAATGCAGAAGAAAAACATATGATTGATCACATGGTTTGATGGGGATATGATAGGGGCTTTGGAGTTAAAAGATCACTCTCCCGCAAATATGAATAATATGGAAATAGATTTTGAAAAATGATACATGTATAACCCAGTGGAACTGCTTGTCAGCTCCAGGAGGGAAGGTGGGAAAAATCATGAATCATGGAACCATGGAAAAATATTCTAAATAAATAAAAGAACTTGAAAAAAAAAGAAAAGAAAATGTAGATTTTTTTGAAGGGTAGAAAAGAGACTTCTCTGGCAATACAGACAATTAAGGAAGATGGCCTCCAACCTATTTCAGTGATATACAACACCTACAGCCCTAGAGATTGCTAAGTAAATTTTCCTTAGTGAGATTTTTTTTTCTTTCTCTTAGTTGAACTGAGATTTTATCTCACTCCCAGATGAGACAATTCCCCTTTTAAAAAAAACAACAAAAACCTCTACCTTCAGTCTTAGAATCAATATTTTAAGGCACTTGATTGGTAAGAGATAGGCAATGTGAGTTAAGTGACTTGCCCAGGGTCACATAGCCAGGAAGTGTCTAAGACCAGATTTAAACCCAGGACCTTCCATCTCCAAGCCTGGCTCTCTAACCACTGAGAGCTACCTAGTTGTCCATATGAGCTAATTTATTCTTGTGAATTTTTTGGTCTACTCTAATCTGTATAACATCCCTAATTTCTGCTTGCTGTTCACTGATAAAAAGTTCTGCTGGCTATTTGAGATAGTCTTCTGTAATTAGATTTGGTGGGAAGGAGCTGAACTCTCAATAGTAAGCTAAATAATATTATGCCCTTGATAATTGCCTTTAATACCAACATAATTATTGCCTTTTTTGTCTCATAGAAAGTGTCTTTTATCCTGAGCCTCTTGTAACCCTAGACTACATATATTTAATGTGTGATAGAAATAATTCTAGACTGATCTCTTTTGGATAAAGGAGAATACCTCTGAAGTTAGATGGCCCTCCTCTTGTTCCTTATAAATCTCCCCTGAATACAGGGTGAGCCAGATCCCAGATCCCATATTTATATTGCATGACTACCCACTCATATATATTTTCTACTAATTATAATTTTAAATAGTAATGTATTTGACTTCCTGATGAAAGGAAAGGGAAAGGCAATGGATAAGGAAATAAAATCTACTAATTTGCTATATGCAAGAATACATTAAAAACAAATAAACCCAAAGTACAAAGATAATTAAACCAAATATTTAGACCAAAATTTCTTATATATCAGGCAATTCTAAAAATGTATGGACTATAAACATGATTTCATACATGTTAACTATAAAATTTAGAGGATCAAGCGAAACAAAGACATATTTAAAGGTGTCGTAGACATTAAAATGACATCATTAAATACACACACAAATGGAGTATTGTGGAAATGCATAAAGTTTACTGAAATGGAAAAAACATAGTAACATAATTATTGCTTTTTTCTTTTTCAGAACTAGGTTAATTAATATAGGTAAACAAAAAGGAAACTACATGTAATAAGGCAAAGATGTATGCCATTCTTATGTCATCACTAACATGGTATATAGTTCAAAACCTAAACTATGCAGTAGTCTCACAGGTCTCACCTAGTCATATGGACACTCATTCAGTTTGGGGGCTAATTAACTCAATTGAACCTATGTTTCTAGAAATAGAACCCCACCATTATTCTTCCTGAATTGTTTTTCAGTCATGTCCAACCCCTCGTGACTCCACTTTTTTTTTTTTTTGGCAAAAGATACTGAAGTGGTTTGTCATTTCCCTGTCTAGCTTTTTTTTACAGATGAAAAAACTGGGGCAGAGTTTAGGGACTTTCTCAGGTTCATATAGATCCATGTGGATGAAGCTGTGGCATGGATGCTGGGGTGGCATGGGGAGGGCTGCTCTGTTCCCCCCTCCACAGTGCCCAAGGGCATTTTTGCATGCCCTGCCCCTCTGTCCAGCTGCCCAATGTGAGCACTCCCACCCTCCACTGTCTGGGGGTAATACCAGGGGCTCCCAGGCAACTTGAAGTTGCACTTTGGGCACCTGATCTCAAAAACATTCACCAACACTGATATAGCTGGTAAGAGTCCAAGACCACATTTGAACTCAGGAAGATGAGTTGTCTTGACTCCAGGCCCGTCACTATATCTATTGTACCATCTGTTGCTCTATCCTGCTTGCTTAAACATAGATGTTTACATGTTATCTCTTCCACCAAAGGAGTAGACAACTGTGAGCAACTTGAGAGCAGAGACTACCTTTTGCCTTTTTAAATTTTATTTTACTTTATTTTTGTATTTCCAGCACTTAATGCATTGCTGGGCACATAGTAGAATTTAATACATGCTTCTCAGGATCAAAAATTCCTTTACAAAAACTGATCTTATGTTATAACATAAAGATATCATAAATAAAGGTAACATATCATCCATATTAAATGTGTTTTGCAGACCATAATACAATAAAATTAGAAATAAATACAGAAAACAGAAGCAAAAGTTATTGACTTAAACAGAAACTAAGTAACAGTCTCCTGAAACTAATGGGTCAAAGAACACATCAAAGAAATGATAATTATGTTAATATTATCCAAAGTGATATGATTATTGATTTAGAACTGAAGAGAATCTTTGAAACCATTAGTCCAACTTCTTTCTTTAGTGGGTGAGAAAATAAGGCCTTGAGAGGTTAAGGGTCTTGCCCAGCAGTCAATAAGTGATAGACTTAGGATTCAAACTCAAGCCCTATGACTTCAAAGTCTTACCAATGCTCTTATGTATGAGACAATATATGCTTTTTAAAAATTTTAGCATTTCATTTTCCCAAGTACATGTAATAATCTTTTATAGATATTTCCTAAAATTATAATATCCAAATTGTTTCTCTCCTTCCTTTCACTCCCCTTTCCCTGAGATGATAAGCAATTTGGTCTGCGTTATACATGTATGATCTTGTAAAACATATTTCTATATTGGTAATGTGAGAGAATATTCATATAAAACCAAAATCAAAAATTTAAAAACACACAAAAATAAAGTGAAAAATAAAATTCTTCAATCTGAATTCAGACTATCAGTTCTTTCTTTGGAGGTGGATAACATTCTTTGTCATGAGTCCTTCAGAATTGTCTTGGATTATTGTATTGCTCAGGATAGCTAAGTCTTTCACAGTTAATCATTATATAATATTGCTGTTATTGTGCACAGTGTTCTCCTGGCTCTCCTCACTTCACCCTGCATCAGTTCATGTAGTTCTTTCCAGGTTTTTCTGAGATTATCCTGCTCATCATTTCGGATAGCAAAATAGTATTCCATCACAATCAAATTCCATAATTTGTTGAGCCCCACAGTTGACATCCCCTCAAATTCCAAATCTTTGCCACCACAAAAAGAGCTACTAGAAATATTTTTCTGCAAATAAATCTTTTTTCCCTTTAAAAAAATCTCTTTGATGTACAAACCTAGTCCTCTGGGCATAGTTCCAAATTGTCCTCACAATTCCACCAAAAATGCATTAGTGTTCCAATTTTGCCTCATTGGCTCTAATATTTATAATTTTCTTTTTCTAATCATATTAACTAATCTCATAATTGTGGGATAGTAGCTTAGAGTTGTTTTAATTTGCTTTATCTAATCAATAGTGATTTAGAACATTTTTTCATGTGACTGTAGATAGCCTTGATTTCTTATCTGAAAACTGTCTGCTCATATTCTTTGACCAATTTGTCAGTTAGGGAATGATGAAAATACACACTTTAAAAAAATTCACCTAGGAAGAAAAATGACCTCTGAAAACATATAACAAATAAAAAAAGACAGAATATTAAGAAATTAAAAGCAAAGCACAAAAAATTAAAAACAACAAATTAATAACTTCAAAACAAAGCTCAAAGAATAAAATATTCTTTGAAAATTTGAGGAAAAACTGATAAAATTGAAAATAAAAATCCACAGACAAAACAAAAAAATAGAATCAATACAAGAGAAATAAGAGACAGAAATTAAATAATCAAAAAAGACATAAGATAAATTAATGAACAGAATTATTAGAAACTATTATACTCAAATGTGAGTCAGCAAAATTAAGGATTCAAAGGAAATTGATGATTGCCTATGAAATATGAATTAGCCAAATTAACCAAACAAGAAAAAGAGATCTTAAATAAACCAAACTCAGGAAGAAAAACTGAGTAAACCATAACTAAAGTACCAAAGTGAGAAAAAAAACCCATGCCCAGGCAGAAATACAAGTGAGCATTATCTAATATTTAAGAATAAATGACTATGTTAGAAAAATTGTTCTCAATAATTAAAAAGGAAGGCACTCAACCAGAATCTTTTTACGAGATAAATTTGGTCCTAATACTCAACACAGAGAAAGGATAATACAGTGAAAGAACACTGTGGACCAATCTCAGTAATGAATATTGAATCAAAAATTTAAAACAAAATCTTTAAAACCTAAAACATAATAATATGTAAATACATTGTAAATATATTTGATGTATATATAAATAATATGTAAAAATATTAATCCTCTAAGACTGTTAGGTTTATACTCAGGATGCAAGGATCACTCAAAATCAAGAGATAATTGGCATAATTAATATCAGGAACAAAATCAATATAATTTTATCAATAGGTGCAGAAAAATCTGTTGAAAAATATGGAATTCATTTAGCTTAAAAATTCTAAGAAACAGAAGTATGGAAGTTTGTTTATTCCTTATCACCTAAAACCCAAAACTAATATTATCTGCAGGAGCCAGATACATAATAAAGGCTGCTATAAATATATATATATTAGTATTTAAATTAAAGCCATGCTGATAGATAAAGTTATTAGACCACGTGCTTGTAGGAATTCAAAACCGCCGCTCCAGTCAATTTCACCTCTTCCTCAGTCTGCTGGCCAAGAGGCCACTCCCTCCTAACCCAGGAGATTTTAAACTGTTCTGTGTGGAGACATAGGCGTTCCCACGCCCAAAGAACCGGAAACGGAAACCCGTTGGACCACGGGAAATGTAGTTTGACAATTTCCTCGTGTCCATAGAAAATATATATACTTTTAGATAGCATTTCCCAAATTTCACTTTTTACAATTCCCCGTGAGGTCCGGCAAAAAAAAGGTTAGTCCTTTTTCTTCCCTGGACCTGTAAAAATAGACAACTTTTAAAATTTTCAGGAATTTGGGGATAAAAGAAATAGATGAACAAATGGTTAAAATTAGCCGCATTGACAAAAAACCAATTTGGAGGCAGTCCCCTATTGGTATAACAGTGTACAATTAGAACAAATTATACAACTCAATTTCCACTCCCCATAGTTCAATCAACTGCACCCCAAAGTTCAAAATTTGGTCTTCATGGTACAGTGAAGGCTTTTCAGACATCTTCATGGTGTCTTCACCAAACAGGTTCGTCGTCTGGATTCTGGGGAGATGGCAAGATCTTTATCCTGAAATTATTCTCAAAAGAATTTAAACTTTACATTATAGATTACAAAACATACATTTTCTTCTAAGATTTATACAATTCCCCGTGAAATTACTCCTAAAAGAGTTAAATATACATATATTTTTACATTATCGAATTTTAAAAAACTTAACAGATATCCCATCCCCCTGAGGGAAATACTAAACACCTTTTTCCTTAAAAAAGGGTACCTCAGGTCAGCTAAGGATGAGTGGCTGAGTCCTGGGGGTTTTATGAAATCAATTGGCAAAATAAAAAGAATAAAATTCAAGAAAAAAGAAGAAAAAATTAACTTGTGAATGAAATGTAAAATGTGCAAAAAATCTGGGGAAAATAAACTTAGACCTTTGAATAAAGGCCTAATTAAAGTGAATTCAGCTGTGCAATTACAATTCAGGGCCAGGACTTAAGGAAAATGTCTCTCTCTGATCTGGCTTATCATCAGCTTTTCAGGGAACTGAGCCAAATAAATAACCAATCTTAGGTGCTTTCTAGGAATCTAAGTTGAGGAGACCCATGTCCTCTAAAGTTTTTAGAAAAGACTGGGACTCCAGGACTCAAACCCCAATTTCCAAGCCCTAAAGTATTGGCATAGAACTGCTGCAATTTATGCAGATTTTAGTCAGTCAAGTCTCTGACCATGTGCTTTCTTTAGCACTATTAACAGCTCTCATGTTCCCTTTTCATAGAATCAAACAGAAAGGCATTTAATCACAGTCCTATAGGCTCAGGTATTTGCATTAAGCTTATAAAAAAAGATAAATAATGATTATAAATGTACTTCCAGTACAAGATGAGAAAAAGGAAAAATCAATTGCTCTCATTAAAAAAAATGTTTTAAAAATAAAATATATATATATATGTATATATATATATATAAATATATATATAGCTTAGAACTAGAAGGGTTATGTTACCCAAAAATGAGATTTTCTGTGAGAGAAATTGGGTTTTACAAAATAGCAGATTCACAATGCACATTCAAATAGAGTACCATTATTTCCAATAGCACATTTTAAAATAATGATGTTTAAATCATTTACTTGTTACAACTTTAAATCTTGGCTAAGAGTTTCTGAACAAATTCTGTTATTGCTTCTATAGCAAAACATGATATTTAAAAAAGAAACCTTCTGATATAATCATCCTCAGATAAGAATATACAGGAGCTCCTTGGCTTCCTGTTTTAAAAAATCCTGGGTAGGAAATGCTTCTACCCATTTAAGGCAACAATTTTTCTTATAATAAAATATATAAAGCTTATCCTTTAAGACAACAATTCTTAAGGATTTAAAGTAAAAGTTAAAAAATACCTCTTGTAAAATTACAAGGTAATATTCAAAGCATGGAAACTTTCAAGGTTCTTTACAATTATCAAGACAGAATAAATTTTTAAAGACGTGCTCTATAAGATGTTCATAGGTGGTACATATAACCGCATTGCTTCTGATACAGTAAGCTTTAAGTAAATTAGGAAATATAATATAATATAATATAATAACATCATAAGCAGAAACTTCATTAGTGTAAAATGATTCAGTGCAATAGGAAAATCAACAAAATAAGCAAGATTAATTTACAAAACACTAATTAGCAAAAAACAGAAATAAAACACATTCAGTTCCAAGGTTTTAAAAGTTCACGCCTGGCTCAATTTAAGGTTCTTCTGATTGAGTTCTGCTGAGTTTAAGGGGTTTTTTAAAGTTCAAAGTTCTGAGCAGGTTTGGGGGTGAATATTTCTTCCCCTGAGTTCAGTTTTTAATCACAAGTAAGTCTGAGTAGGCCATTCGGCCCCATTAAGGGTAAACGCTAGTTGCTAGGTCCAGACGCTAGCGTCCACGTGGGCTCAGGGTTAGTGGAGAAAAGCTCAGGAAAATACCCACGTGTAGAGTCTGTGTGGGTTGCCTAATTTAGGTCTTTAGAGAAACACGTGGAAGGCTAGAAATAGGGAGAAAGGGGAATATACTACCAAAATCTTTAGTGGCAGAGCTGAAGCAGTCTCTGGAGATCGAGATTTCGGCAAGTCAGGACTGGGTGGCAGTTAAAGCAGCAGCCGGGGGTCATCGCTGTTGGGGCTCGGGGTTCTGGACTCCAGCAGCACCAGTGAGTCAGGATCGGAGATCACAGGCACTGGGAGGCTTGCAGGCTTTCGGTGCGGCAGGAATGGAGCTCAGGTCTCAGCAGAGGCACACTGGCTGGGCACCGGCATTTTAGCGTCTCTAAGGGCCACCAGGCCCGGGGCATTGAGCAAAATAATTCATAGCCCAACAGCCATTAAAGCCATTGTCTCTCTTCCCAGTAAAACAGCCTCTAGGCTGGGGAAAATCGGGAGAGGACTGGGCGAGGAAAAAGATCGCTTCTGAGACTCTGGGTCCCAGAGCCATATGGCTTCCTCTTAGACTATCTAGAAAATTGAGAATTCGATTTCCAAACTTTGTAAGGTTGCCAAAATTATTACGATAAAAAATAATAAAGGCTGCTATAATAATATAAATTAGTATTTAAATTAAAGCCATGCTGATAGATAAAGTTATTAGACCACGTGCTTGTAAGAATTCAAAACTGCCGCTCCAGTCAATTTTACCTCTTCCTCAGTCTGCTGGCCAAGAGGCCACTCCCTCCTAACCCA
>NW_025386587.1:0-11348 GCF_016433145.1 Gracilinanus agilis
GGGGCGCGGGGGGGGGGTTGAAGGGGAAAGGGGAGCATGAATCATGTAACCACGTTAAAAATGAATATTAATAAATGTTAAAAAAAATTAAGTTGGACTATGTTGAGATTTGAAGCGTAGAGCTGAAGACAGAGAGTTCAGAAAGGGATGACCAGTAATGGGGCAGTGGAGAAATGTATTAAGAGAAAATACATTCAGTATTAGCGA
Organism: Gracilinanus agilis; assembly: GCF_016433145.1. NCBI lineage: Eukaryota > Metazoa > Chordata > Mammalia > Didelphimorphia > Didelphidae > Gracilinanus > Gracilinanus agilis. Next base: position 208 of record NW_025386587.1, read on the forward strand.
GAGTAGCCAGTGTCTTCTGAGGAGTTTCCCAGGAGGAGAAGGAGCTTGAGAAGAGGTGTATGAAAGATGGTTTGCTAATAAATAAAACCAGGGTTCTGGAGAACACAATAGAAGGGGAAGATAGAGTAGGGTAGTAGTAGCCAGGGAAGAGACCTACTTAGACAACCTACTATTCTTTATTACGTGGATTTTGACAAGAGCCATAGAACAGGAGACCATCATTCTCTTCCCAGTAGAAATGGTCATATTGATCTGAATATCATTCCATGAGATTGAAGGATGGGGTGTACATGAGTTGTCATAGGACAGAGAGCAAGATGCCTATACTGGCTTGGTCCAGGTTCTGAAGTCAAAGATGAGATACCGGATGCCTGAATGGAATGAGGCTGCCAGTTTGGGGCTTGACTGCTTACGGAGGATTGAGATATGGCTTTGATTTATTCACTTTGTGACTTTCTCATGGTAGAACATTCCTTTTCCAGTTTGGACTCCTCACATTGGTGAGTTCTTGGGGCCTCCGTTTGGGGAAGGGGACTAGGCTGGCCACCCTACATTCTTTTCCTGGAATGTTCTCTCAGACCTTCTTTCCCCATCCCTTATTTTAATTTTTTTTAATGTGGACTTCTTTCATTAGAATGTAGACTCCTTGAGGATAGATAACATCTTTCTTTTTTGCTTGTATTTGTGTCTTCAGCATTTAGTACAGTACCTGGCAAAATGAAGTACTTAATAAATGCTTGTCAACTGTCTGATTGATCTTCAGTCAATAGTTTGGTCCATTTCAGAACTGAGTTGATTAGCCTAACTGTGAGGTTGAGGAGGGGGTTGAGGGCTGGGGTATGGTCTTGGTAGAATCCAGGGAGTAAGAGCTAGATGGAAGAAGACTAGATGGGCCAATTCTGGCATTGGCTAATCTCTCATTCTGGTAAAAGACTGGAATCTGGAGGTATGTAAGTGTGATTCTTGATCACATTTTAGTAGCATTTTGAATATGGGTCTGGTTTACCACTGGTATGGGGAGAATGGTGTTTTGTTACATTTTCCACATCAGATGTTACTATTGAGAGTAAAATAGTTGTGTACTCAGTCATTTCCTTAACTTCAGAGAAGATTTATAGTTCTAAAATTTTTTGGAAATGTCTGACTCTAGCCAATATTTATCTTGATTGTTTCCATTGGATCTTCATAGAATCACACAGTCTTTGAGTTGGAGGGACCTGAGAATTATTCAGTCAAGTCAAGCTGAACAGACAGTCAATCAATGATAATATACTAAATGCATAATATGTGCCAGACATTGAGAATATAAATATAAGCAGAACTTATAAGTTCCTGCCCTCAAGGAGTATACATTCTAATGGGAAAGATAAAAGGAAACTGAAAATGGGATGGGGGAGCAGAGAAGATATCCAACTCAGGGGCATGATGAGTAAGTCTAGAGTATATTCTGTTGAGAAATTAAGAGATGGCTGGTTTAGGCACCCTCCCAACATAGAATTCTAAGAAAATCTATACAATCAAAGAGAGTGACCACAGGAGTAGAGAGTTCTTCCAGTGTGGGAATTCTAGGGCTAAAATGATCTTCTAAGAAAAAGAAGTTTCTGGATAAGTCTAGAGAGGAGTGCAGCCTGGTAAGAAATGAAACCAGTCCTCAAAGAAACACTTATTATTTCATACTGAACAAATGGCAAATGCAATCTCCAATAAAGGGCAACTTATTACCACATGAGGCTGGCCATTGAAATTTTGGATAACTTTATTGTTAGAATTGTTGTTTTGCTGGTTTTCCAGATATTTGCCTTCTTTGCAACTTTTACCAATTAAAGCTCTCAAGCAAAGCAGACCAAGTCAAATCCCTCTTCTGAATGACAACCCTTCACTTAAATACAGTTATCATGTCCTCCATCAGTCTTTCCTTCTATAGGCCAACCATTCCTACTTCCGTCAATGGATTCTTATGTGACATGATCTTAAAATCCTTTACCATCCTGACTGTACTTCAGAAACTCTCTGGATTACTGATTTCCTCCTTAACCTATGGCACTCAGGCCTGAACACAATATTTCAAATATGATCTGACTAGGGTATAGTAAGGAGAAACTATCATTTAATTTTTTCCTGGAAATGCCTCTTAGTGTGCTCCAAAATTTCAACATTTTTGACTGCTATATTGTATTGCTGGCTCCTACTGAACTTGTTGTCCACTCAATCTATCATAGCTTTTTGAAATGGATGTCCAACTATGCTCCTCCTATTCTGTATTTGTGAGGTTGAATTATTGAATATTATCTTATTATTAGATTCAGTCCAATGCTCTAGTGTGTCAAGATGTATTTGGACTCTGATTTTGTCATCCAGTGTGTTAACTTTGTATCATTTACAAATCTAAGTATAATTCTAGGAAATCAGCTAAATTGTCATTGAGATGACTGATTTTTTTCCATTCCAATTCATATAACCCATCTGAAGCCTAGGAACAGGTCTTGATTCCCAGTTCAATGTGAAGGAGAAACTGGCACTATGAAATTACAAAGAGAGTCTTGAGTCTGAGAATATGCTTGTGAAAAGGGGAGCCAACTACTTGAGATGTCTCATTTTAGGAGCTGAGCTTTGCAGTAAGGTTTCTTTGTAGTATACAAACTGTCTTCTAATCATATACAGCCATTTGAGAGGGAAATATCTACCACCTCTTTTATACTCAGAAGTCAACTTTATTATATCTCTTTTGTGATTCAAAGGCCAGACAGCTATACTCAGCCAGCTATACAGAGAAGCCCAAGCAGACATGTCAAAATTCTGTCTTTTAAATGTCTTGTCTTCTGCTGTTTGTCCTCAAAGCAGTTTAAATTCTTATTTGAATTATGCAAATTTTAATTCACATCATATTTGTTATCATTATTCTTTTGATTTTAAATGATCACAGCATACCCAGTTTAGCAAAAACTTCAAAGAACCTGCATTCCTTCATTTGCTATGTATTCCTACAAATAATAAAATTACTCTCCTCCTTACCTTTTTATTCATTTATGTCCCAAAGCTCACACAGGATTAATAACCCTCAATTTACTAGAATAATTCATGAAAATAGGTCATTTGTTAGGATATAGGGAGTATTCTCTAACCCCTTTAAACACAAATACATACAATTGGCAAACCTTTATCTAACTTTTGGGGCACTCTTTAAAGGATGCGCATGTGGCCCTAATAATCAATATGTTTTGGAACAGACTAAACCTATTATGCTTTTAAAACATGAAAAGGGTGAAGTATGGATGAAAACTTTTAAAAGACAATTCCTTTACTTGTATCTTTGACTTTGATCTCCCCTATCTCCTTTAGCAGGTTGCTCCAGAAACCACACCCCCACCCTACACTCTAACTTTAGTATCTCCATAACTGTCAAGTCTTTCTCTGCTGCCTACAAATATGCTAACATCTTCCATCTTGAAAATACTTTCACTTGATACGTTCCTCAAATCAATCATTCCATGTCTCTCCCAACTGATAGAAAAAGCTCTCTACACCCACTGCCTCAATTTCCTCCCTCCTCACTCACCTGTCACTTACCCGCAATCCAGCTTCCATCTTCATCACTCAAGTGAAATTGCTTTCTCCAAGATTAACAATGATCTCTTAATTTCCTACATTAGTGGCCCTTTCTAAGTCCTCATACTTCTTGGCCTCTCCATAGCCTCTAACAATGTTGACCAACTCCTTTTCCTGGATACTTTCTTCTCCCTCAGTTTATTCTTTCCTGGCTTTCTTCCATCTATTTTGCAATATCATTACCCAAATTCTACACTCATAACTGTAGATGTCCCTAGCACTTTGTTCAGGGTTGGCTATGTGTCTCTGTCTCTCTTGTTCTTGGACGCTGTCTCTGTTTCCCTTTGTGTTTCTGTCTCTGATGATTCATTCACTTCACCAATTTGATTGTAATCATATAAAAAAATGGCCTATGTATATTTTATAAATAAAAAGATTTATATTTTTATATTCCCAATATTTAATATACTTCTGATTCATAGTAAATTCTTAATATTTTTCTGCATTTCATTGACTATTCCATGGTAAGAAAGTCATGGACAGGTAGTTATAGCAGTCTAGTTTTTCCAAGTATTGGCATTCCACAATCCCCAAAGAGTAGGCCATTTGGATTTTGGCAGTCAGTTCCAAGATTTCTCCCATTTATATGCACATTTAGTGCACAGACGGCAAGTGAGAACTAGACTCTGGGTAACCAACACATTAGCATGTGTGAAAATAACTCAATTAACGCAGGTACAATGTGAACATAGCCATTAATTCCACTGGAAACAATGCTCTTAGTGCTAGGACCAATGCAGGATCTTGCAGATGGTGTTAAGCCAATAATTTTTTCAAAGACACAATGCTGCAGCTGTAGAGCTGGCAAAATGAGACAACTTTGGAGAGAATAAATCAGATTTGATCAGGAAGACCGACACTTGACCACATGAGTATCTCAGCTTACTGGGATATGTTCCAAAATCCATCCATCTCATCCAGTATGACAGTCACAAAAAAAAGGAAGAAAAAAACCATAGTCACACTTCACATCTTTGCATCAAGCCATGTCTCTGTCACACTAGGGCTGACAGAATAAATGTATGACATCTCCCAATGACACCTCCCAAAGTCTCTCAAATTAAAAAAAATTATATATGCTTTTAAAAAAGTAAAAGAACAGACAGCATCCAAACTAGCTAAAAACTGCATTTTCCATGAACAAAAACTATTCCCAATGAAAAGAAAGATTATAACATTAGTTTTTAGTAAATAATTGGACCCCTCAAAATTTTACCCACAGAATAGGCTGCAATATAGGAAGACCTAAGTATACTCATAGATTAAAGCTAGATACACTGAATATAATAGGAATCCTAGAAACAAAAGATTTCAGTTTAGAGATTGTTCAGACAAGCTTTCTAATTCTACATATGAGGAAATTAATACCCAGAGAGTTTACGTAACTTGTTTTGTTTATTCTTTCCTCTTCTTCTAAGTAGTTATGTGACCATCATTTCTTTGAACCTCGTTTTTAATAAACTCAGCTCAGCTGAAAAATGAAGGGTATGGACTAGATCAGCTTTGGTGAAGTATTGGCATGTGTGCCACCCCTGGCACAGGGAGCTGCTCTGTTCCCCCTCTTCCCAGTGCCTGAGGACATTTTTTGCATGCCCCATCCCTCTATCCAGCCACCCAAAGCAAGCACTTCCCCCCTCAGCTCTCTCTCTAGTAATGTGGGAGGGTTCAGAGACAGCCTGAATTTCTCCTTGGGCACTCAAATTCAAAAGCCTTCACCAATGCTAGATTAGATGGAGTAGGGTTACATGGGGTATGTGTGGAGGACTAACATCTCTGGTATGAATGCTTGCTGAACCCCATTTAAGGGTGTTCATGAACTTTTGGTGTCCACCATCTGTCACTCACCTCTCACTAATGCTTCCAAGAAGCTGTAGAGTACACAATGGTCATACCCCAATAAAATCATCTCATCAGGTGGGCTAAACCAGGTTGAGGGTAACCAACAATGCCCAAACCAGTCAGTGACTTAAGGGAAGTCTACCTCAAGAATAACTTGTTCCAATGACCATGGAGTTGACTGAAGCAGATACTGTGGAGTACCTACAACTTGATCAGACATAGAAGATGCCAAGGTCATTCTCTGCATTGCATCCCAGGCCATTACTCATTATCCTGACTTTTGTCTTGCCACTGGATTTCAATGACTGGAAGTGAGTAAGATTGATGACTTTGTGCAACTCTGCCTCACTTAAATCCAATTCACACTCTTGTCAAGATATCATCCTTTGGTGTCATCTATTGACTTTGAAAGGAAGGATCAACAACATGGACTAAATGAAGCTTCGGGTGAGTTTCAGTTCTTGAATCTTGTGCTTTTGTTCTAATCTTCTAATGTTTCAAAGGCTACCACAGACTTTCAAACTCTGGCCATGCAAAATTCTCTCAGGAATTAATGCTAATGAGTGATCTGTTATTTATCCTGAATTTCCTCACCATTGAACCTTTATTCTTCTTCTTGGAATACACTTCCCATATTTATATCACAATTCTATCTTTAAGGTCAAGCACATATGTCATTTCCATTAATTCATTTCAGTTCTGCATACATTTGCAAGGGAATTACTATGTGTGTTGTGCTTGTAACAAAGGAGAGAAAGAAAGATTAATAAGACATAGGCCTGCTTTTAAGGTGCTTATGATCTAATAGAGACTTTTTGAGTCATGTTCAGGTTTTAGTATTCTCTGATTTAGAACAAAGTACAAACATCAATATTACATCAATGAATTAGGGGTTGCTTTGCATTTTTTATCAACTCTAATTATTTGAGATTTTAGGGGGAAAACTTTCTAACTACTTCAGGTAATGGTATCTTTTAGTTAAAAATAATGAATTTGGTGGGCAGAGTCAAGATGGCAGCTTAGTAGCAGCCAAAGGCAAAACCACACTGACAGTCATTCCAGACCAATCTTTAAAAAGCACCTCAAAACAAGAAGAATCAACAACCAACAGCAAGAGGGAGTAAGGGGTCTCTCCCATTGAACACAAAGAGACCTGATTTTCATGGGATGAGGGGGAACCAGAAGCAAAACTGCACACAGAGGAGTGTTAGCCAACCACCACCACCTATTATCCTGGGTCCCAAACCAGAGCATAGACTAATTTTGGGATCCCAGAATGCAGAGTACATCAATGAAAGAGTACCTCAGATCCACCCCTTAGAGTCTCAGGCCCTGGAACCAGCCTGTAGTGAGGCCTGAAAATTCAAAGTATGGGTCCCTTTCAAGCCTGTGCTGCTGCATTGAAAACTTAGCCCCAGGGCAAAATAGCTCACAATGCCAAACTCTGCAAGCCAGCAGCAAAGAAAACAGAAGCAGCAAGTAGCATTTGGAATTCCCAAGGCACAGGCAAAAAAAAGGCTGGTAGAATGAACAAAAAGTAAAAGAAACATAATGCTTGAAAATGTCTGTGGGGACAAAGAACAAGGCACAGAACCAATAGGGGATGGTGAGATCCAAGCAACCACATGCAAAACTTCAAAAAATTCCTAAAATTGGTCTCAAGCTTTGGAATAACTCAAAAAGGAATTCAAAAATAAAATAAGACAGTTTGAAGAAACATGGGAAAAAGAAATGAAAATAATGCAAAAAAATAATAGCTTAAAAAGCAAAATTAGCCAACTGAAAAAAGAGGTACAAAAATCCAGTGAAGAAAAGAGTAACCTGGAAAGGGAGAAGTTGGGGAGTATGTGATTAAATGCCCTATAGAGAAGTAGGAGGGAAATAAGAAAGGTGGTGGTAGGAATAAAAGTAATATATGGAAGGGGAAATAGGAGTGATTGACTAAAAACAAAACTGGTGTGAAGGGAAAAGGTGAAAGGATAAAGGGCATTATTAAAAGAGAAAATCAAGGCTGAACTCACCCATAAAAAGGAAGTGAATAACAGCTTGGATCAAAAACCAGAATCTGACCATATGTTGTTTACAAGAAACACATTTGATGCTGATAGAAACACTCAGAGTAAAGGTAAGAGGCTGGAGCAGAATCTATTGGGCTTCAACTGAGACCAAAAAAAGGAGGAGTAGCAATCATGTTCTCAGACAAAGCTAAAGCAAAAATCTTAGCAAAAGGGATGAGGAAGGTATTTACATCTTTGATAAAAGGTAGAATAGACCATGAAGAAATATCAGTACTTAACATATATGCATCAAATGGTATATAGCATCCAGATTTTTAAAGGAAAAATTAAAGGAACTTAAGGAGGAAATAAATAGTAAAACCAAACTAGTGGGGCACCTCAACCTTCCCGTATCAGAACTAGATAGACCTAACAAAATATAAGAAAGAAATGAGGAAAGTGAATGAAATTTTAGAAGAGTTTGATTTAATAGATATGTGGAGAAAATTCAATAGGGATAAAAAAGGAATATACCTTCTTTTTGGCAGCACATGGTACATATATAAAGATTGACCATGAACTAGGATCAACCTGGCAAACCTATGGAATGTCTGCCAGAAGGAGCTGCTACCTTCCCTCTCTCCATGTGTGCCTGAGGACATTTCTCACATGACCTGCCCTTTGCCCAGCAGTCTAATGGGAATGCTTCTTCCCTCCCCTGTGTAGGGTAAGATGGAGGGCTTACATGTGGCTTCAGGGTTGCATTTTGGGAACTCGGTCTCTAAAAGGTTCTCAATCACTGTACTAGTTGTAAAAACTTTACAATAAATGCAGGAAAGTAGAAATAATAAATGCAACTTTTTCAGATCATAATGCAATAAAAATTAACATCAATAAGGGTTCATGGAAAGGCATATTAAAATTAATTGTAAGCTAAATGATTTAATTCTTCAAAGCATTTGTGTCAAAGAAAAATATCATAGAAACAAACACTGATTTCACTGAGGAGAATGTCAGTGAGGAGACAACATATCAAAATCTATGGGATACAACCAAAGCAGTATTCAGGGGAAAATTTATATCCCTGAATGCTTGTATCAATAAAATAGAGAAAAAGCAGATCGATGAATTGAACATGGAACTAAAGAAAACAACTAGAAAAAGAACAAATTAAAAATCCCACTTAAAGACTAAATTGGAAATCCTAAAAATCAAAAGAGAAATTAATAAAATTGAAAGTAAAAGAATTTGAACTAATAAATAAGATTAGGAGTTGGTTCTATGGAAAAAGAAAACAAATAAAACACATAGAGTATTGGTTAATTTGATTTAAGAAAAGAAAGAAGAGAATCAAATAACCCATATAAAAAAATGAAAAAGGTGGTTTCACCTCTAATGAAGAGAAAATTTAAATAATGATTAGGAGCTATTACTTTTTTTATTTTTATTTTTATTTTGAATGTTTTCCCATAGATACATATTTCATGTTCTTTCCCTCTCCCCTAAACTCCCCCACAACCCCATAGCTGACTCACAATTCCACTGGGTTTTACATGTATCATTGATTAAGATCTAATTCCATATTATTGATAGTTGGACTAGAGTTATCATTTAGTGTCTACATCCCCAATAATATCCCCATCAGCCCATGTATTCAAGCAGTTGTTTTTCTTCTTTATTTCTACTCCCACAGTTCTTCCTCTGAATGTGGCTAGTTTTCTTTCTCATAAGTCCCTCAACCTTGCTATGGATCCTAGCATTGCTGCTAGTAGAGAAGTCCGTTATATTCTGTTGTATCACAGTGTATCAGTCTCTGAGTACAATGTTTTCCTGGATCTTCTCCTTTCACTCTGCATCAATTCCAGTTCACATGGAATTCCTCCAGTTCATTATTCCTTTGAGCACAATAGTATTCCATCACCAACAGATACCACAATTTGTTCAGCCATTCCCCAATCGAAGGACATTCCCTCATTTTCCAATTCTTTGTAATCACAAAGAGCGTGGTTATAAATATTTTTGTACAAGTCTTTTTCCTTATTATCTCTTTGGAGTATAACCAAGGAGAGATATGGCTGGATCAAAAGGAAGATAGTCTTTTAAATCCCTTTGGGCATACTTCCAAATTGCCATCCAGAATGGTTGGATCAATTCACAACTCCACCAGCAATGCATTAATGTCCCAATTTTGCCACATCCCCTCCAATATTCACCACTTTCCTTTGTTGTCATGTTAGTTAATCTGCTAGGTGTGAAGTGGTACTTCAGAGTTGTTTTGATTTGCATTTCTCTAATTATAAGAGATTTAGAACACTTTTTAATGTGTTTGTTGATAATTTTGATTTCTTTATATGAAAATTGCCTATTCATGTACCTTGCTCAATTATCAATTAGGGAATGGATTGATTTTTTTTGTACAATTGACTTAGCTCTTTGTATATTTGAGTAATTAGACCTTTGTCTGAGTTTTTTGTTACAAAGATTTTTTCCCCAAATTGTTGCTTCCCTTCTAATTTTGGTAGTATTGGTTTTGTTTGTATGAAACCTTTTCAGTTTAATGTGATCAACATTGTTTATTTTACATTTTGTAATTTTTCTAACTCTTGCTTGGTTTTAAAATCTTTCCTTTCCCAGATATCTGACAAGTATCCTATTCTGTGCTCACCTATACTCGTCATTCACCCATTCTTTTTTTTATTTTTTTATTTTTTTTATTAGACATTTATTAATATTCGTTTTTAATCTGTTTACATACTTTATGCCCCTACTTTCCCCTTCACCCCCCGCTTTCCCCCCACCCATGGCCAACACACATTTCCACTGGTTGTAACATGTGTCCTTGTTCAGGGTCTATTTCCCATTCATGTCCGCCTCAGCCCATGCATTCAAGCAATTGTTTATCTTATATGTTTCCTCTCCTGCAGTCCTTCCTCTGAATGTGGGTAGCATCTTTACCATAAATCCCTCAGAGCTGTCTTGTGTCATTGCAGTGCTGCTGGTACAGGAGCCCATTACATTTGATTTTACCATAGTATATCAGTCTCTGTGTACAATGTTCTTCTGGCTCTGCTCCTTTCGCTCTGCATCACTTCCTGGAGGTCTCTCCAATTTGCTTGGAATTCCTCCAGTTTATTATTCCTTTTAGCACAATAGTATTCCATCACCCGCATATACCACAATTTGTTCAGCCATTCCCCAATTGAAGGACATCCCCTCATTTTCCAGTTTTTTGCCACTACAAAAAACGCAGCTATAAATATTTTCGTACAAGTCTGTTTATCTATGATCTCTTTGGGGTACAAACCCAGCAATGGTATGGCTGGATCAAAGGGCAGGCAGTCTTTTATAGCCCTTTGGGCATAGTTCCAAATTGCCAGCCAGAATGGCTGGATCAGTTCACAACTCCACCAGCAATGCATTAATGTCCCAATTTTGCCACATCCCCTCCAACATTCATTACTCTCCCCTTCTTTCATTTTAGCCAATCTGCTAGGTGTGAGGTGATACCTCAGAGTTGTTTTGATTTGCATTTCTCTAATTATTAGAGATTTAGAACACTTTCTCATGTGCTTTTTGATACTTTTGATTTCTTTATCTGAAAATTACCTATTCATGTCTCTTGCCCATTTATCAAATGGGGAATGGCTTGATTCTTTATACAATTGCTTTAACTCCTTGTATATTTGAGTGATTAGACCC
>NW_025386588.1:0-2141 GCF_016433145.1 Gracilinanus agilis
GAACAGATTTCTCCACCCCAAGTTGTCTGGTGAGATCTCTGATGAGAAAAGATAGTGTTCAAAAGCAATTAGTCCTCTTTTCCAAATGCCAAGTGGCATGTAGACAGTTCCACTAGGGGTCCCGTATGATGGGGAGGGACAGTGCTGAAGGTTAAATGGAGTTCACTCAATCAGCTCTGCCCATATTTGGCTGCTTCAGCATTTTAGAGCTTCTGTCGGTAATCTGATGTGATGAAAACCAAAAGGGAATGCTCAGAAGGGGCAGCTGGTCACCATTAAGGGAGCTGATTTCCCCTGGTATTGTTCTTTGGACTATTTCACGTGCTGAGCGTCTCAAATGTTCAACTGGTAAGATAGACCGGGGAAACGCGAGTACAGTACAAAGTTTATTTTTTTTAAATGTAAAACAGTGCTTGACATCTGAAGCAACTAGTGTGTTGCTTCTGATGATCACTGAATATGTTTGTTATTATAATACAAAGTTTGATAGCCTCAGATCATTCAAGGCTTGATTTAAAAAGTGGCCCAGCCAATTTAACAGGCTGGTTCCAGGGCACACTATCTAGGATACTGTATGGGAAGGATAGCGAGAGTAGAAATGGGGGTGTCTAAGAGGAGAAATCAAAGAGAAACACTAGAGAAACAGCAGAAATATGGAGCATGAACTTGCTGCCGCAGTGAAAATGAAGTCAGAAGCATTTCACCTGAGTTGGCAGATGTTATGGAAAAGTAAATAAGGAATTCTAGTCCATGAGGGTGTTTGGCACAGGTGACTCAGGGCTTAGCCTGGTGACTGGCACACGGCAAACCCTTAACAAATGCTTGTTGAGTGACATCAAAGTAGTTACAGAGAAAAGGTGCTTAGTACTGGGGAAGATCAGGAAAGGCTTGTCTAGAAGGTGGCGCACAAGCTGTGTTGAAAAAAAGAGAGGATTCTGAGTTGGAAATGAGGAGGGAATGCATTTAACACAACGTTACAGTAACAGGGAGTAAGTAGAGGGATACAAAGCAGACCGAGATCACAGAAATGAAATCATATACAATGAAACCAGAAAGATTCGAGTCTTTATAGAGCTAAGACTGTTCTTTATTTATGTTTGTTTGTTTGTTTTTAAACCCTTAACTTCTATGTATTGGTTCATAGGTGGAAGAGTGGTAAGAGTGGGCAATAGGGGTCAAGTGACTTGCCCAGGGTCACACAGCTGGGAAGTGTCTGAGGCCAGATTTGAAGCCAGGACCTCCCATCTCTAGGCCTGACTCTCAATCCACTGAGCTATCCAGCTGCCCCTACGAAGTACTTTAAAAGCTAAACAGAGTGGGGCGGCTAGGTGACTCAGTTAGTTTAGAGACAGTCCTGGGTTCAAATAAGAGCAAAGATTCTTCCTAGTTGTGTGTCCCTAAGCAAGTCACTTAACCCCATTGCTTAGCCCTTACCACTCTTTTGCCCTGGAACCCATATACAATATTGATTCTAAGATGGAAGGAAAGGGTTTTTTTTGTTGTTGTTGTTTTGTTTTGTTTTTTTTTTAAGCTAACCAGAGCAGTTTTATTTCTAGAGCCCATGGGGTTGATTGAGTAGGAAAATAACATGGTTAAGTCTTCAATTAGGAAAATAGCAGTAGTGGCAGCTATGAGACAAGGAGCCTACTTGGGAGGATGTGGCAATAATCTAGACAAGGAGGGAGGAGGACCTGAACTAAAGAGGTAGTCCTGATGATAGAGAAGGAGTTGGATACCGTGGAGGTAGAAATTGCAAGTGTTGGCAAATGACTGGCTATTTGGGATCATTGAAAGTTGAGAGTTGAGGATAATGAGGAGGCTGAAAGGGTCGTGCTGCCCATAGAAACAGGGAAGTGTGGAAGAGGGCTGGGTTTGGGGGGGGAAGATTATTCTTTCAATTTCAGACACATTGAATTTGATATGCCTCCAGGACTCTCAGTTTGCAATGTTCAGTGGGCAGTTGCTGATGTCAGACTGAAACTCAGGGGAGAAACTGAGGGTGGTGTTTACAATGAAATGATTATTAAACTTATGGCAGCTGATGAGGTGTGTGTGTGTGTGTGTGTGTGTGTGTGTGAGAGAGAGAGAGAGAGAGAGAGAGAGAGAGAGAGAGAGAGAGAGAGAAAGGAGGAGGAGGAGGA
>NW_025386589.1:0-11639 GCF_016433145.1 Gracilinanus agilis
ACACACACACACACACACACACATATATATATATATATATATATATATAGAGAGAGAGAGAGAGAGAGAGAGAGAGAGAGAGATAGATATAGATGTATAGATATAGATATAGATATGCTATACAGTCTTTACACTGGCTACTAGATTGGTTTGTTGTAAGAAAAATATCTTGTAAGCTTTTAGGAATTTTAGAAAAGGTAGCGATGATTATTTTTAATGCTATATAAGGGAAAGATATAAGATGATTTGGGAACAAAATTGGTGCTGAAGATCATTGATACTATACATTTAAAAGCAAACTTTTATTGAAGACTTTTATTTTTTTAGGTTGAGAATCTAATTCAGAATTAACTAAGAAAAGTTAAGCAAAACTGACTTCATTTTTATTGTCTGCTGAACAGTTTTATTAAACAGTTGGTCACTGAAGTCAAATAACCAGTTTGACAATTGGAGGAAAAAAAACAAAAGCTTATCCAACTGGCTCATTATAGATGTAAGGTCAGTGTGTCCAGAGAAACTACCTCCAGCATGCTGACCAAATAGAACAATAACATACCTTAATAGTTATCAACCATCTTTAGTATGACTAGATATTGTCTACTGACTTACCTGTTGTTTTACCCAATTGATTAAAGATTTCTTATGGTTACAGGTAGTTTAATTTTTGTCCTTATATTCTTAGTGCCTACATAACATACTGTCTGGCACATAGTAGGTCTATTAATAAAGGATTATTGGATAATTAATAGAAATTAATGAAAAATTTCTAATATCAGAATATTTCACTGTAAGTCAATAAGCATTTAAATGCATACTATGTGCCAGCCCTGGGCTAAGCTGGAGAGTGGAAACAATAGTCTTTGTTCTCAAGTGGTATACATACATTTGAATGAGAGAGAAACTATGTAAATATTTAGTTACATATACAATATATATCTAGAAATTATGGGGATAATCTGAAAGAGGAAGACATTAATAACCAGGAGGAATAGGAACAGCCTTGTACAGGTGGAGTTTAAGTTCATCATAATACTTATATTGCTAGTATTCTGCCTTGTGCTTAATAAATTTTATTTACTCATTATGTATTTCCATGTATTAATATGAAGATTAAATATATGATGTCATCATTATGGGAGATTCCCCATATAAGAATTTCCTCCAATGCAGATTATAATCCATTTATGATTTAGCTGATAAATTATAATAATTAGTCAGTAATATAGTCATTAAATGTCTTGTATAGGATCTTATAGCAAGTAAATTTATAGAATCCTGATCTTCCAGACTCAAGAACCAGTACTCTCTGTAGTACATCAGAAAACCTCTTTGAGAAAATGAAAGATAACAAAAATACTGTATACATTAACTTATACTTTTAAATGAATTTGTATCCTAATCACAACATTGACATTCACTTGAAATGTAGTAAGAGATGTCTGTCTGAGACATTATGTATTCAAATAACCTAGGAAACGTTGACTTATTTATTATACAGAGTCATCTAAAGGGATGGCTGGTACTGTCTGGCAGATTTCTGAGATTAAAAGTATAGTCGAAATGATATTTTTCACCTTAGATATAGTTCCACGTGCAACTTATTGGGTTATTTATATTTTAATGCAACCAGTTCAGAAAGTCTAATTTCACAAAATATTCTGTGGGAAAAGGCATTGTGTCCTTCATAGTCTTATCAGATAGTTCCACATACTCAGAAAGAAATGTGGGAAAAAGTATAATCAGATATGAGTCAGGTCCTTTTAAAAAAAATCTTAAGGAATTTTTTTTTCACTCTGTTAGTTCCAAATGAAGCACTTGAGATATATAATCACAGATTTAGTCGTAGAAGATTCATTGGAGGTAATTTAGTCCCAATCCATGGATACAAAATTCATTAAATGGATAATATATTTGATGGAAAGTAAAGATTGAAATGGTCTAGCTGCAGATTTATATTTGTGGAAACTTTTTAACCTTACTCCCAGGGAACGATTTGATTTTAGAATAATAGACTAATAATAAAAACTAGAATTTATTTAATACTTTAATATTGAAAATTTTGGCATATAATATTTCATTTGATGCTCATATGAGATAAGATTGCTATTATTATCTCTACTTTATGTATGGGCAAACTGAGGCTTAGAAAAGTTAATTGACTTGCTCAGGGTCACACAGAGATGTAAGTAAATGAGGTGGATATGGGATCCATTTGTTGACTCCAAGTCCGGACTTTTTCATTATAAAATTTCTTCTTACTTCAATCATCCTTTCTTCCTTCTCTCTACTCAGATATATGTGTATTTTATATAGCTACATACATCAATATATCTGCTTTTCATCCAGGTTTACTTCTTTCACCTGAGCTTTGGATCCCATTTCTTGTAGCCTCATCCTAGAGTTTGCTTTAATCTCCTATGAATCGTTATTTTCTCCCTTTCCAATAACTTGCCTACAAATGGCTGCCTTTCCAATGACTGCCTACAAATATTCTCACATTTTTCTTATAATTTTTAAAAAGTTATATTTTCTCTTATTCTGTTAGTGATTTCAAGACAATTTAGCCTAGTCCCTTCATTTTAGAAATGAAAAATCTGCCGCCTGTGAAGGTAAGTGTCTAGTTCAAAGCTACACGATGATAAATAGAAAAATTGGAATTCAAATCTATTCTCATGCTTTCTTAAAGTACTGTAGTTATTTGCACATGGTGTGCCTCTCCCCATTGAATTACAGGGTCCATAAGAGAATACATCTTCTAGTATGTTTTTTCCTATCTTAGGCACATACACGATCCCCTATCCATAGAAAATGTGTAGTATATGTTTGTTGAATTGAATGTTTATTGTCTCTTCACCATCCATCCTTTATTTTCCCTTTCTATTGCCACTAACCTCATACAAATCTCCCACTTAAGGCTGTACAATCTTAGTAGTCTTCTGCTATATTTGTAAAGGATTTAGTACAGTTCCTGGCACATACTAAGTGCTTAATAAATGTTTATTCCATTCCCCTTTTCCCTATTCTTATCAATTTATTCAATCCATTACTCCCAGATTAATCTTCCTAAAAGGCTGATTTTCACATGCTATGCTTACCACCTGCTCCCAAAACTCTAATAGTTCCCATTGCCTGTAAGATGAAGTCCAAACTATGAAGTCCTGTACTTGAGAACCAGTTACTCAGTTTGGGTTTTACTTTTACTTCTCATTATGTCCTCTAGGCAAACCAATCAAATCCTCTATTTATTATTTTTCAAACTTCCTTTCTCATTTTAAGTGACTGAAATACCATACCCACTCCTTATTCTATTCCTGGGTCTTACATTTTCTAAATGACCTTCCCAGACTGCCTCAGTCATCAGTGGTAATACCCTTCTCTAAACTTCTGTGAATTATGTTATCTGTATCACTCATTAGGGTTCTTAGCATACGCTAAATAGAATTATTATTAGCTTGCTATTTACATATAAATATACTCTGTCTCTCAAGATGATGGTAAAGAAAGTAGAGTTGTGATTCTGAACCAAATTTGATTCTTTTCTATTCATTTCTTATAGGCCTTCTAGAAGCATAGCGGTCAAGAACTAGTTAGGTTACTCAGTAAAACTACAAGTAGAATGGAAAAAAAAAGAGGCTTTACATTATGGTGTCAAAATCTGCAGGGAAACACTTGTTTCCTTATCATTCCTGCCCATGACTTTCCCCTTTTTTCTCTTTTCTTTTTTTTTAATTTAATTTTAATTGTTTTTCCAGATTACATTTAGGTACAGTTTTCAATAATCCTTTTCTGACATTTCGAGATTCGTGTTCTCTCCCTTTCTCCCACACCTCAACCTTCCCCAAGACAGTAGGTAAAATGATATAGGTTGTAAGAAGACATCACTTAAATTGGAGGAAAATTTATGGAGGAAATAAAGTGAAAATGGAATGCTTTCATCTGCATTCACACTCTGTCAGTTTCTTCCATGGTGATGATTAGCCTTTTTCATCATGAATCCCTTCCAATTGTCCTTGCATATCTGATATTAAAGTCATTGTTCTTCATTACTGTTACCATCTACCACATTCTCCTGGTTCTGTTTATTTCACTTTGCATCATTTCATGCAGACCTTTTTTTATTTTTCAAAGAAGAAAGTATTTCTTGAGAAGGCTTTGTCAGCTAAGGAAACCAAAAATGGTTTCCACCCTAGGGAGAAGAATAGTTAAGGATAGTAAGGGAACACAGTAAAGAAGGCAGAAGAAAAAAAGGGAAAGAGGAATGAAAGGGGAGAGAACTCGTAGGGAGGAGAATGGACAGAGGAAAAAAGAGGAGAGTGGGACTGAAATAGTGGGAAGAACATTATATGCTGAATTAAAAGACATGGGTCAGAATCCCAGCTCAGCCACTTATGTTATATGACTTTGATCAAGTCAATTAACCTCTTTTGATCTCATGTTTCTCATTTATAAAATGAAACACTAATTGCTAATTTATCTTATACCTGTAAATATGAGTCTAATAAAGTAGGGACAGAAAACTCTCTCAGGAATACAAATTTACCAACCGAAACTGGGAGGGACTCATTCAGCTGCTGACCTCTTATTTCCCTTTATCTTGTACAATGGACAGCAAGATTTACTTTCAAGTTGAGTAACATTTCTCATTGTTGTTTTCTATCTTGATTGTCAGTGTAGTCATCACAAGTGATGTTTACTTGTTTTGATTTTAATCTAGGCTTCTGTGTCATAATCAATGCAGAAGAAAGTTGAACTGCTGCATAATAATGGTAATAAAATTTCATTTTGACATGGTGGCATGAACCTCATGCATTATTGTCACTGATGAGCACTTGGATTTATTCACATTCACAAACGTGTAGAATTTCCTAAATGAGTAGAAAAATAATTGAATCGCAAATTGTTAGCATCTAGTATATGAGAAAAGGAAAAAATATCTGGCACGAATTCAATTGGATTCAACAAGTGCTTATTGGATTCAGGATCTTGTGGATACAAAGAATAAAAGTAGTGCAAGCTCTGCTTTTAATATGTTTATAGTTTTCTAGGGAAGGAAATTAGAATGGCACATAAATATGTCAAAAGGCAGAATGTATAGAATGTGAAAAGCATCATCTGTCTAGAGCTGAAGCTATTAACCTGGGTTCCATGAACTTGTTTAAAAAATTTGGTAATCATATTTGTAATCTGGGTCTTTTGCAAAACTATATAATTTTAAAATATTCTGAAAAGGGATTCCTAGGACTTCTAAAGGGGTTCATGACAACAAAAGGGATAAGGACTCTTGATTTAGATGGGACTTAAAAGGCTATCTAGTCTAACTCTTCTATAGCTGAAAAACTGAGATTATGAATGCTGTGACTTCCCCAAAGTAACAAATTATTAGAAGTAAGATTTGAATCTAGGTTCTTTGACTCAGAATTATTACTTTTCTTAGTCTACTTCACTAAGTGGCCAAGATGAGGATCAAGGAAAACTTCATGGAAAAAATATAGCCCACTTTCCAATGTATCCTACACATTAATGATAAATCATTTTTTCAAAACCAAAGATCTGATGAAGTACTTGTCAATAGCATATTCCTTGTATAATCTCCTCCTCTGTACCTTTGAATAAAAATGATTCTCACAGCTGTAGGGTACTTGAGAGCTAATAGTTCAACTGATAATGGAAACCTTAATCTCCCCTACAGCATGCCAAGAGTGGCTATCTAACATCTGCCTATAGACCCCTAGTGATGGGGAACTCATTACTTTCCAAGTTAGCAACTTCTTTTTTTGGTCCTAGGTATTTGTGTTGCTCAAATGAAGAAGTCAGCTCCAATGATCATTCTAATCCAGAAAGATTTACCTCACCATTCAGTTGAAAATTATTTTTTCTTAACTTTCCAATGTCAATTTTTTCTGGATTTCTTCTTTCAATTTTATACCATAACATTTCCCCTTTTATCACGGACATATAGACATTTTTTTTTTCATTCCTCCATACTGGGTTTTAGTTTCCTATGGACTAGATATATACCATCATCATATTCAGCTTATCTTTCTAGTATCAAGGCTAGGACCTTGCAAATAATATAGTAAATGCTAAATACATGTTTTTTTAAATTGAATTCTCCTCCTTATAGCAATACTTAAGTTAGGTAATAAAAATATTTCCAACTTCATGTATATTATATGTGCCCTCTTTCAAGGTCCATTTGAAATACCACCTCTTTTATGAGGCCTTCAATCAAACAATAAAAGGAAGAAAATTATTAAGCACTTTAATATATCACTGTAGTTGTTAGAATTGGAATTCAAGGCCAAATCTCTTGATTGTTTTGCTTATAACAAAGCCTGGGGTATGTAGTTAAATTACCCATCCTCATTTTGCAGATGAAAAAGTTGAGACTCAAAAATATTAAATAATTTGTCTGTGCTTCCATAGAAACTAAATTCTAGCAAGGAATTCACACCCATTTCTGAATTCTTTAAAAAAAAACCACAAAGATTCTTAGGGGTTCTTAACCTAAGACAAAAAAAGAGAGAGAGAGAGAAAGAGAGACAGAGAGAGAGAAAGAGAGACAGAGACAAAGAATGAATCCCTTCTCAGAATAACATATAGGATTACCATGAGACTAAAGGTTAGCAAAAATGAAGATATAATTTTCCCCCCTATCCAAATTCATGGACTCTTGAAACCCATGAATAGACGTGCCTGTAGACCTGTTTTACTCTAATTTGTTCTCTTTACATCTTGTTGATTGCCAATATACCTGTAATAAGTGGAGCTCTTATACACCAAGTTCCTTGTGCGTATGTCAGCTCTTATTTGTGGTTATTAGATCTATACAGAAGGCAATGAACCCAGGACAGCCTAAATTTGCCAGTATGGTTGGAAAAAAAAAAGTCTTATTAAGCTAGCATTATTAAAGAGGATTTCATATCCAGAGGCACCTAAAGGCATAAATGGCTATCTCCATCCTTTGACTATATTTCAAAGTAGGGATCTTATCATGTGCCACTGTAGGCTTGTAGTCCTGATCGGTGTTACAGCCTTCCTCTGCTTGCTTTGTGTCCTTCCAAAGAGGTGACCGCCCGGATCTGGAGGGATTAATGAACAAATGTATTCTTGCATAAGAGGGCCTTGCTGCCTGTCATCCATCCACTATTCTCTTTGATTTAGTAAAGTGAATTCTGGTTTAAGAGCTCATGATTAATTTATTTGCAATCTACAAGAAAGCCTTTTTAATTCCATGAAGGGATGTAGATGAATAATACACGCTATTTTCTTTGACCTGTCTGTATATGTTTGCTGGGGCTAGATTGTTGATTTTCCCCTCTGTTCTTCAACACTCTAAGCCTCATTACCATGAAGGCTGGCATCTGTCCATATTAGGCTGGGCTTGATGTTGAGATGCCCCTCCTTTCCATGTTCAAACCCGAGGGCAATTATATTTAAGTCTTTGCTTAGAGTCACATCTCTAATTCACTGTTTCCCAAACTAATTTAGCCCCAGAATGTTGTGGGGCTTGAAATATATTGATGGAACCCATCACTAGTGATCTGAGGATCCTGGAGGTATATAATACACCTAGATTGAGGTGGGGGAGTCAAAGAAATTGCGAAGCCTATTTTCATACCTGAAAATTACCTTAAGAAATAGTTTTGATGCATATATAATATCCTATTTAATATTTTGGAGAAAAATGCATTGCTGCATGTGACTTTTTCCTCCAGAACTTCTCTTTTTACATTGTGCAAGACACAAAGAATATATTGAGAATATTTTTATTTGAGAAAATGTTATGATCTGGATAATTCATTCACCAGATTTACCAGATACAAACAGCCAGTCAATGTCTTTGGGCATTAGTTTGCTTGCACCCCCTAGAATATTGGTCAGTAGCACTTGGTGAAAGAGAAAGTCAAGCTGGACTGAATAGTGTCCTCTGAAAGTATCCTATGTTTTCCTTCTTCTGGGTCTTTGAATTACAAAAACTTATAAGGAAATTAGAGAAAACTTTGTTCACTTCCATCTGAAGGAACTTCAAAGCTCTTTTAGTTTTCAACTGTTATCATAGCAGGGATGTCATTTTCTGCATACTTAACAAGTATTTGCCCAGTTCCTATTTAACTACCTGTACTAACAGGAAAATCATTATCTTTCCATAAAGACAATTCCTATCTCACAGAATGACCTTACTCCCCGCTTTCTTCAGTATAATGTTGCCCTTCCTTCAAGGTCCATCTAAAGCATCAATTCTTTAATGAAGACTTGTATCAATTAATTAATTAATTGATTAATCAATGAATCAAAAGGAATTTATCATCCAGTCAAGAGAACCTAGGTGCTTAGAATACAAACCTAAAAAGTGAAATAGCTTGTGTCCTCAAATAGTCTATATTTTGTCGAGGGAGATGGTACCTACACACACATATATACATACACAGAGGAAAAAATAAAATGGAATAACTACAACATAGAAAAATGTAATGTCACAATGAAGGAAGGACTCTAGCAAATGGTTTGTTGGAGGGGTCATGAAAGACTATGTAGTAAATTTTACTTCAGCCACATCTTAAATGAATTGAAGGGATATATTTAATAGAATATAAATGCCCAATGGGAATGGGGTATAGAGTATGTACAGAATGCCAACTGGAAACAATATTAGCCTCCCTGAATTATGTGACTTTGTTTATAGTTTTCTTGATACATTTCCACATTCTACTTCATATTGAGTTATTTAATGAGGTAATGTGTAATAGAAGTTTGAGAACAGATTAGTATCCTGGGATTTAAAAGTCAGAGTAAAAAAAATTAAAAATAAAATTAACAATAAATTAAATAATAATAAAATAAAATAAAAGTCAGAGTGAAAACTCTTTCTCTTTTAAGATCTCTCAACACCCCATTTCATATGCCAAATTTGCATGTCATCTATTTTATTATTATTATTATCACCATCATCATCATTATCATCAGATCTTTCTCTACTAGAGTGATCACTTCTATAGATAAGAATTATAGTTACTCATTTTTGTATCACCTGTAGTGACTAGCCTATTCATAGGTGGTGCTCAGAGAATGATTCTTAAAAAATATGAATAAACAAGTATGTAAGAGGAATTATAGACTAGAAATATAGAGACTGAGAATTCAAGTCCCATCTTTGCCTCTAGTTAGTTATTATGTAAGTGAAGTGACTCTGAGCTGACTGCAGATTTATCAATAATTATGACAGGACTAATAGTAATTTTAAGAGTGAACTGAAATCTATGTTATTTAAATGAATCAATCAAGTCGCATAATAGTGTGTTAAAACTCAATGCAGAATCTTAATGAAGTGATTGAGTAGATGTATCTATCTGTCCCTTGTCTTTAGGGCTGTCAGGTCATGTGAAAAGTGTATGGAACTTACCAAGTGGCTATAAAAAAACAGCCCTAAAAAAAGCTGAAATATATACATAGACGTATGTATTATATTAAATACATACATACATAATAACATGCATGCATTTATAATGAATAAACAAGTATGTATTTATAATACATGTTTATATTATGTGTATATATAGTATAAATGTGCATGTATTGTATATATTATATATTACAATATATATTACAATAATATATACAATACATGCATGTTTACATTATCTATTTATCTATCAATCTTTATCTATCTATCTATCTATCTATCTATCTATCTATCTATCTATCTATTTCTCTATCAAATCTTCCTCATGAATGAAAAAAATAAAATATATATATAAAAGGATAGCTTAAAAATTATTATGGGTTTTTTGGAGATTTATTAGTAGCCATTAGAAAATGAAGCCACGTGCCCTTGTGGCTTAGTCAGTTTAAAAAGGCCCACTGTTACCTGGCAGCATCATGCTGCTGGATTGGAAGCAAAAGAGGAAGTGAAAAACTAGCCACTCAATTTTTATCCTCCTGTCTACGTCATCATGTAACTGTCTATGTCATCACGTAATGACAGGGAGCCAGAGGGCTCATGGGAAATGTAGTTCAAAGACTCCAAAATTTCTAATAACACATGAACTCCTGAGATTGGTATAGCATTATTGTGACTACCTAACAGATGAGGAAACTAAACGTCATAGGATTCAGGTGATTTGCCCACGTTTGAACAATGAATAAGCATCAAAGACAGGGTTCAAAGAAGACCAACATTCTTTCCACTCTGTCTCTGAGGAGTTTGCAGTCAAATATGAAAGACTGAATCCAAGTTTTTATGGTTTTGGGACCAAGAAGTTCCAAGCTCAAGGCTTCACATTGGGATTTTACTGGTTCAGGAAGGTCTGGATATCCCTGAAATTGAAGCCTCTTGCATTGAGGTTAGACAGCTTCTGAACAGGTTTTAAAAAAGAGTTAGTCCTGTGGAAGCCAATGTGAGTTTAAAGGTCAATTGCTTGCCCTGAGACATTTCATTGAGACAAAGGTATTGTCCAGTGCTTGGCTATGAGCATGGCACATGGTACACATGGGCCAATGATTAGTAACAGAAACAACAAACTTATGGTAGAAATACTATGAATCTCTGCAGGTATTAGGGACCAGTACCTTTCATCTTTGCCTGTTACTTAAGCAGCCAAATTACTTTGAAGGAATGGGACTCAACTTGAGCAGAGAGAGATTTCCATCATTAATAAAACCTGCTCCAGTCTTGATTTTTTTTTCTTTTTTGGTCTTTCCTTAATCATTTAGCTTCTCTTGATACTTCGTTTTCATTCTGGCTTTTCTTCTCTTCTTTTTTTTCCCAAACATTTATTAATATTCATTTTTAACATGGTTACATGATTCATGCTCCTCCTTTCCCCTTCGCCCCCCGCACTCCCCCCACCCATGGCCAACGCACATTTCCACTGGTTTTGTCATGTGTCCTTGATCAAGACCTATTTCCGAATTGTTGGTAGTTGCATTGATGTGGTAGTTTCGAGTCCACACCCTCAATCATGTCCACCCAGACCCATGCGTTCAAGCAGTTGTTTTTCTTATATGTTTCCTCTCCTGCAGTCCTTCCTCTGAATGTGGGTAGCATCTTTACCATAAATCCCTCAGAATTGTCCTGGGTCATTGTATTGCTGCTGGTACAGAGGTCCATTACATTCAATTTTACCACAGTATATCAGTCTCTGTGTACAGTGTTCTTCTGGCTCTGCTCCTTTCGCTCTGCATCTGTTCCCGGAGGTCTCTCCAGTTTGCCTGGAACTCCTCCAGTTTATTATTCCTTTTAGCACAATAGTATTCCATCACCCGCACATACCACAGTTTGTTCAGCCATTCCCCAATTGAAGGACATACCCTCCTTTTCCAATTTGTTGCCACCACAAAAAGCGCAGCTATAAATATTTTCGTACAAGTCTGTTTATCTATGATCTCTTTGGGGTACAAACCCAGCAATGGTATGGCTGTATCAAAGGGCAGGCATTCTTTTATAGCCCTTTGAGCATGATTCCAAATTGCCAGCCAGAATGGCTGGATCAGTTCACAGCTCCACCAGCAATGCATTAATGTCCCAATTTTGCCACATCCCCTCCAGCATTCATTACTCTCCCCTTCTTTCATTTTAGCCAATCTGCTAGGTGTGAGGTGATACCTCAGAGTTGTTTTGATTTGCATTTCTCTAATTA
>NW_025386590.1:0-1331 GCF_016433145.1 Gracilinanus agilis
TTGTTGATTGTTTCTATGATTTCTTCTTTGACTAATTGGTTTTGGAGAATCATATTATTTAATTTCCAATTAGTTTTTGATTTGCCTGTCCAGGTGCCTTTACTAATTATTAATTTTATTGCATTATGATCTGAGAAGGTTATATTTATTATTTCTGCTCTTTTGCATTTGTTTGCAATGTTTCTATGGCCTATTACATGGTCAATCTTTGTGAATGTACCATTGCAGCTGAAAAGAAGGTATATTCCTTTTTGCCCCTATTTATTTTTCTCCACATATCAATTAAATCAAATTTTTCTAGGACTTCATTCACCTCTCTTACCTCTTTCTTATTTATTTTTTGGTTTGATTTATCTAGATCTGAAAGAGGACTATTTAGATCTCCCACTATTATGGTTTTACTATCTATTTCCTTCTTGAGCTCTGCCAGTTTCTCCTTTATGAATTTGGATGCTATGCCACTTGGTGCGTACATATTGAGCAGTGTTATTTCCTCATTGTTTATACTGCCTTTAATCAGGATGTAATGTCCTTCCCTGTCTTTTTTAATCATATCTATTTTTACTTTGGCTTTGTCAGAAATCATAATCGCCACTCCTGCCTTCTTTTTCTCATTTGATGCCCAAAAGACTTTGCTCAAGTCCTTAATCTTAAACTTGTTTGTGTCCACCTGCCTCATATGTGTTTCTTGTAGACAATATATGGTAGGATTTTGGTTTCTGATCCACTCTGCTATTTGCTTCTGTTTTATGAGCGAGTTCATCCCATTCACATTCAGTTGTGCATTCGCTGACATTTTTGTATCCTCCCCTAGTCCTACCCCTT
Source organism: Gracilinanus agilis (assembly GCF_016433145.1). Lineage (NCBI taxonomy): Eukaryota > Metazoa > Chordata > Mammalia > Didelphimorphia > Didelphidae > Gracilinanus > Gracilinanus agilis. The sequence goes on from NW_025386590.1 coordinate 826, forward strand.
CTTCTTACACTATTTCCTTTTAAACCAGTGGTTTGCTTTAAGCCAGTATCCCTTATCCCCTCCCTTGATTATTTTCCCTTTCTACCCCCTCCCTTATTATTCTCCTCTTTTTATTTTTAAAGGCCTAATGAATTCCCTCCCCCTTCTTCTCCCCTCCCTTTTTTGACCTCCCCACTCCCCTGTTCCCCTTGGTTTATCCCTTCTGACTTTCTCAGTAGGGTTAGATAGAGTTTTATATCCCAATGGATAGTATAGCTTCTCTTCCCTCTCCGAGTTGATTACGCTGAGAGTAAGGTTTAACTATTACCTCTTAATGCTCTCTTCCTCTCCTTCTTATAATAGTATTTGTCCCCTCCCCTTCCCATGCCCTCTTTGTGTGTAATAGAATATCCTATTTTTAATTTTTAATATTGCGATGGGCGCCGTTTTAAAAACCTAAGGCATAGGATCACTACTAACAGACTCAGAAGAAGTGAACAAAGAGTATGAACTCCAGGTAGGAGAAG
>NW_025386591.1:0-3774 GCF_016433145.1 Gracilinanus agilis
CCTTCCTTCCTTCCTTCCTTCCTTCCTTCCTTCCTTCCTTCCTTCCTATCTATCTATCTATCTATCTATCTATCTATCTATCTATCTATCTATCTATCTATCTATCTAAACTCAGTCTTCCTACCTCATGGTCTAGATCTTGAGGTCAGAGCTAAACTATCCTCCCCAAAAATTATACAAAGTACTCAGATGAATATCTGAATGACAAACAATAGCATTATTGTGTTTTTTTCAGAGCTTTCCCAGGTCATATTACTGCTAATTTGAAGTTTCTTTTATACCCAACCCTAACTCTCTTATTCCAATTTAAACTATTTTCTTCTGTTCTTAATGGAAAATGTCACCTAAGTAACAGCAATAATGTCCAATGATCAACTGCGAATGACTTAACTATTATCAGCAATGAAAGAATCTAGGACAACTGCAAGGGACTCATGACAAAAAAGACTCTCCATTGTCACAGAAGGAAATGATGAAGTCTGAATGCAGATTGAAGTGTACCATTCTATACTTTATTCCCTTCATGAATTTTTCTCTATTATAAGTGATATATATTTTTAATAAAATGACAAATATGGAATTATGTATTAGATGATAACAGATGTACAAACTGTATCATATTACCCAGCTGTCCTGGAGAAGAGGGAGGGATAGGAGGAGGGAGAGAGCATGAATTGCAAAATGTCATAAAACCATTATTAAAATGTTACCTATATTTAACGTGGAAATAAATATAAAAAATACAATGTAAAAATTTATTAGTTCACTCTAATTATTCCATATACTAGAAGACATCTATTAAGTAGCATCTCTCCCCACTGCCCTATCTCCAGTTTTCTTCTCTCTAGTCTAGACTAAGTAAAAGCAAGTCCTTTAGTCTTTTCACATAGGTAATGTATTGCTTCCAATATAAAATTTAATAAATACTCCTGCAATGAAAACCAAAATTCTGCAAAAACATTTTTAATAGCTGTCCTGTTCCCAGGTTCTAGAAAATATGACTCCTTTAAAACCCAAAGAGAAATGTGATTTGGATTTGACCTAGCTTCCTCAAAGAGAAGTCCAGGATTGGAGATCCTTATCTTACTAAAAACTTCCATTCTTTGTGAACACTTTTCATGAATTGCTGACTGTGTCTTAGTTTAACTTTGAGTTTCTTGTCCCAGATTTTCCACTGCTCCATGAGCTTCATTGTTTCAGGCACCTTGTTTCCACCTGGATTGAAAATTAGATTCTATTCCTCTCTTCTTTCCACATCCCCCTCAACAAGTTCTTCAGGGAAGAAAAAAAAAAGTTTGATCTTTCTCACCTGACCAAGTCAAGTCACCAAACATTCCTTAATCACCTTTCTCATGCTCTATGCTAAACATTTAAAAAGCTACCTGTGCCCTAGCTACATCTCCCTTTCCTTCCCACTAACCTCTAACCCCTTCAAACTGGCCAGCCATTTTTCTGTAGCATCCTCCCACCATATTTGGAAGTATCTATTCAGAGAATTCCAGTTTGGAAACTTCTAATTTTCTAATAAATGGGTTGCCTGAGCTCTCTACCACCTAGGATATCAGATATGGGAAACCAGCCAGACTTCTTTTGTCAGCCATGAAATAATGACAATAATAATAATAATACATAGTAATAGTAGTTGTGGCGATGGTGGTATTGGTAGTAGCTGTAATAACTAGCATTTACATGCACCAATTATGTGCTAGGACTTCTACTAACAATAATTAAAAATAAAAAATAAAAATAGCTAGCAAGCATTTATATAGCATTTACAATGTGCCAGGCACTGCACTGAGTGCTTTATAATTATCATTTGAGCCTCACACCCACCCTGAGAAGGAGATGCCATTATTATCTCCAATTTATGGTTGGAAACTGAGGCAGGTCTAGAAGTTAAGTGACTTGCTGAGAGTCACAGTTGGTGTCTGAGGCCAGATTTGAAGTCATGTCTCCCTAACTCTTGGCCTGGCTCTCTATGGATTGCAATTGTAAAGGCAAAAGTCTTTTTAAAAAAAATTATTTTGAATATTTTCCCCTAATTACATATTTCATGTTCTTTCCCTCTCCCCCAAACTCCCCTAACTCCTCTTAGCCAATGCACAATTCCACTGGGTTTTACATGTATCATTGATCAAGACCTAATTCCATATTATTGATAGTTGGACTAGAGCAGTGATTCCCAAAGTGGGTGCCATCGCCCCATTGTGCGTGCTACAGAGATCCAGGAAGGCAGTAATGGCCACAGGTCCATTTATCTTTCCTATTAATTGCTATTAAAATTTAAAAAAATTAATTTCCAGTGGGCTAAGTAATATTTTTTCTGGAAAGGGGGCAGTAGGCCAAAAAAGTTTGGGAACCACTGGACTAGAGTTATTGTTTAGTGTCTACATCCCCAATAATATCCCCAACAGTGAAGATAAAAGTATCGATCCCAAATTGGGGCATGGCAGGATTCCCTAATTTGGAGGACTCAGCTGATACTACAACAAAGGAAGGATTAACATTACCTCTCTCAGGTCCATTCCAATTCACATGCTCTGTGCCTCTTAGGTGCCTCCAGTTAAACCACCTGTCTATCCCTTAAGTCAAGGATTTTTTGTTATATCATAACCAGCTTTTGGCTATCTCTTGAGGTCCCTTCTCAAAATAATGATTTTTAAATAAAATGTATAAAATTTCAAAGGAAATTAAGTTTTCCCCCCTCAGATAAGTTCACAAACCTCTTGAAATCTTTCCAAGTACCCCCAATTCTGTGTCCCCTAGATTAAAAACATTTCCCATAAATACAAACAAATTAAGACTATTGCCTTCTGCCCTGACTTCCACCTGAATCTTCTGTGAATTTCCTTCATGTCTCAGCAATGGCCCCCAAAAGGCTTTAAATAAAAGTACTATTTTATTGTCTTAACTATTACGACCTCCACTTTTATGTGGACTAGACACTTGATTCCCTTTTCTTATAAATTTGTAACTGTTTATTGCTTTATCCTTGAGGTGTTATTTTGTCCATGACCCTGTTGAGCCTTGTTCAATTTTGTCAAGTCCACAGGTTGTGCTAGAGCCAGTTCTGACCAGCTTTTTTTTAAACTTATTAATATTCATTTTTAACATGGTTACATGACTCATGCTCCTCCTTTCCCCTTCGCCCCCCGCACTCCCCCCACCCATGGCCATTGCACATTTCCACTAGTTTTGTCATGTGCCCTTGATCAAGACCAATTTCCAAATTGTTGGTAGTTGCATTGGTGTGGTAGTTTCGAGTCCACACTCTCAATCATGTCCACCCCGACCCATGCATTCAAGCAGTTGTTTTTCTTATATGTTTCCTCTCCTGCAGTCCTTCCTCTGAATGTGGGTAGCATCTTTACCATAAATCCCTCAGAGCTGTCCTGGGTCATTGTATTGCTGCTGGTACAGAGGTCCATTACATTCAATTTTACCACAGTATATCAGTCTCTGTGTACAATGTTCTTTTGGCTCTGCTCCTTTCACTCTGCATCAGTTCCCGGAGGTCTCTCCAGTTCGCCTGGAACTCCTCCAGTTTATTATTCCTTTTAGCACAATAGTATTCCATCACCCGCATATACCACAGTTTGTTCAGCCATTCCCCAATTGAAGGACATCCCCTCATTTTCCAGTTTGTTGCCACCACAAAAAGAGCAGCTATAAATATTTTGGTACAAGTCTGTTTATCTATGATCTCTTTGGGGTACAAACCCAGCAGTGGTATGGCTGGATCAAAGGGCAGGCATTCTTTTATAGCCCTTTGAG
>NW_025386592.1:0-8483 GCF_016433145.1 Gracilinanus agilis
CTTTCTTTCTTTCTTTCTTTCTTTCTTTCTTTCTTTCTTTCTTTCTTTCTTTCTTTCTTTCTTTCTTTCTTTCTTTCTTTCTTTCTCTTTTTCTCTTTCCCTACCTCTTCCTCTCCATTCTAACCCCACCCCATTATCTGGGATTTATTTTAAAAGAAAATACAACTTTCAAGGTATGGGCTATGATTGGTATGCCTTCTGTGTGGGCCTTACTGTGTAGACATCTGTTGTATTGTACAGTTATAATTGATGTTTATGTGTTCAATAAGAGGCACCACATCCTGAATAATTTTTTAAAATTCAATTTCATTTCCAGTTCCAGATTTTTGTTATTTCCCTCCCTCCCTCCTCTACCCATTGAGAAGACAAAAAAACCAAAACTTATTTCAAAATAAATTCCTGCATTAGCTATGTCGAAACAAAAGAAGAAAGAAAAAAGGAAGGAACGAAGGAAGGAAGGAAGGAAAGAAGAAAGGAAGGGACGAAGGAAGGAAAGAAGGAAAATATGTTTCCATTTGCACTGATTCCATTGGCTTTCTCTCTGGAGATAGCATGTTTCTTCACATGGCCGTGGGAATTGTAGTTGGTCCTTGATTTGATCAGAGTTCTTAAGTCTGTCAAATTTGTTGGTCCTTTCAGTGCTTCTTTTATTGTGTAAATTGTTCTTCTCGTTTTGCTGATTTCATTTTTCATTAGCTCATACTACAGATATTATTTTTGATATGATATTATTCCCTCATACTATCAATAAAGTGAGAGAAGCAGTTCTTAAAAGAAGAAATGCAAACAATTAACAACCAATGGAGGAGGCAGCTGGGTAGCTCAGTGGATTGAGAGTCAGGCCTAGAGACAGGAGGTCCCAGGTTCAAATCCGGCCTCAGACACTTCTCAGCTGTGTGACCTTGGGCAAGTCACTTGACTCCCATTGCCTACTCTTACCACTCTTCCACCTAGGAGCCAATACACAGAAGTTAAGGGTTTTAAAAAAACAACCAATGGAGAAAAATATTGGTAGAATGGTGGATGGATTCAAACATTCTGGAAAACTATTTGGAACTATATATCAAAGGTCACTAAGCTATGTTTGCCTTTTGACCTAGTAATATCGCTGTTAGATAGACTACTCTAAGAAACTCAAGACACAGTTATAGGACCCATACGTACAACCATATTTATAGCAGTACCTTTTCTTAGAAGAAAGAGTCAGAAACAAAATAAGTATCCATCAATTAAAGAATGACCCAACAAATACAGTAATGGAATATTATTGTAATGTAAGAAATAATAAAGACTCAGAGAAATTTGAGAAAATTTTTCTGAACTAATAAAAATGAAGATAGTAGAAGCTAGAGAAAAATTTATGCCATTTAAAGGAAACCAATTTTGGGGGGGGAGCTAGGTGGCTCAGTGGATCAAGAGCCAGGCCCAGAGACAGGAGGCCCTGGGCTCAAATATGACATCAGACACTTCCTAGTTGTGTGACCCTGGGCAGGTCACTTAACACCCATTGCCTAGCCCTTACCTCTCTTTTGCCTTAGAACCAATACATAGAATTAATAAAATAAGATAAAATAAAATAAAATAAAATAAAGGAAACCAACTTTGGAAGACTTGAGAACTCTGATCAATGCAATGACTAATTATGACTTCAAAAGATGGATGATGAAGCAGACCTCTCACTTCTTGGCAGATAGGTGATAGACTACAGGGGTAGAATGAGACTTATTCTTTCAGTTATGATTCAGATGTGTATTTATTTTGCTTGAATATTTTTTTTGTTATAATGATGCCTCTTATTTTAACTTATTTTTTATTTTTTAAGGGAGATGTATGGGAAAATGATGAAGGAGTGCTATAGATATGAAAAAAAAAGAAAAGAACATCAATAAAACTTAAGAATACACACAGAAGAAAGCCAAATGAAATTCAGAAAGGGATATAGACAAGTTGGGCTATCTTATTATGAGAAGGTTCAATTTAATGTATACTCTAAAAAACTAAGCTATCCATAAAGGCCAGGCAATTAACATTTACTAAGTACCTACTATATACCTTTGAATGGAGGAAATAATATACAAACAAGTATATACAGAATAAATAGGAAATGATCAACAATCAATCAATAAACATTTATTAAGAACCTACTATGTACCGGGTACTGTACTAAGCTCTGAGGACATTCAGAAAGATAAAAAAGACAGTCCCTGTCCTCAAGGAGCTTAGGAACATGAAGCAAGTATATACAAAGCAAGCTATATAAAGGAGAAATTGGAGCTAATCCATAGAGGGAAGGCAGTAGAATTAAGATTTCCTATACAAACAGAATTTTATTTGGAACTTAAAAGAAGTCAGAGGGGTCAGTGGTCAGAGTGGGAGAGGAACAATGTTCTAGGTATGGAGGACAACCAGAGAAAATGTCCAGAGATGAGAGATGAAATGTCTTGTTCATGGAACGGCCAAGAAATCAAGAGTATATGTTGGAAAGTAAGGTGTAAGAAGACTGGAAGGGAGGAAGGCGGTAGGCAATCAAGGACTTTGAATACAAAACAGAGCATTTTGTATTTTCTAATGGAAGAGGTAATATTCCTATTCCTATATCCTAAGGCATTAGGTAGCCACTGGACTTAATTGAGTGGGCGGGGCGAGGGGACGTGATTGTGCTTTAGGAATGCTTTAGGAGAATCACTTTGGTGGCCTCATGGAGGATGGATTGAAGAGGGTAGAGACTTGAGGCAGGGAGACACAACAGCAGCATCAAAGGAGAAAGGAGGGCATATTGAAGAGATGTCTCAAAGGTAAAACCAACAAGCCTTGGCAACAGATTGGATATTGGGGGTGAAAGATAATAAGAGGTCCAGGATAACTCTTAAATTGAGAGTCTGCGGGATTGGGAGGATGATGTTTTTCTCTACTGTAGTGGAGAAGGGGAGGGGAGGGTTTACTAGAGAGATAATGACTTACATTTTGGACATGTTGAGTTTAAAATGTCTACTAGACATCCAATTCAAAATGTTTCAAAAGCAGCTAGAGATGTGAGATTGGAGGTAAGTAAAGGGTTGCAGTAAAGGGTTTAGAGAGGGAAGGTACAGAATTAAGAGGGATTGAGAAAGGCTTCCTGCAGAAGGTGAGATTTTCACTGGGAAATGAAGGAAATCAGGGAAGCAGGAGGCAGAAATAAGGAGGGAGAGCATTCCATACATAAGAGACAGCCAATGAATATGCCCAAATTTGAGAAATGTAAGTGTCTTGTTCAAGATAGCACATGGAGAAGGGAAGAAGGGAGGGAGGGATGTAAAGTGTAAAAACACTGGAAAGATAGACATAGGATGCAGGTTATGAAGGACTTTGAGTGATAGAGGATTTTGTATTTGATCCTAGATATGATAGGGAGACACTGGAATTAAATGAATAGGGGAGAAAATTGACATGCTTTTAGGAAGATAACTTTAAAAAACCTTACCTTCCATTTAGAATCAGTACCATAGTATTGCATCGGTTCCAAGGCAGAATAGCAGTGGGCTAGACAATGAGTGTTAAGTGACTTTCCTAGTGTCTCATAGCTAGGAAGTGTCTGAAGTCAAATTTGAACCCAGGACCTCCTGTCTCCAGATCTGGATCTCTATCCACTGGGCCACCTAGCTGCCCCAGGAAGATAACTTTAATAGCTGGGTGAAGGATGGACTGGAGTGGAGAGATTTTTTAGTAGGGAGACCAACCAGAAAGCTATTTTAAGTCTACGTGTGAGATTAGGATCTATACCGGGGTGTTGGCAATATCAGAGGAGAAAGTAGGGCTTTTTTGAGGGATATCGAAAAGGTAAAATCAACAGGCATTGGTTTTGGATTGGAGATGGAGAGTGAAAGTGAGAAATCAAGAAAACCCCCTAGGTTTTGAACCTGAAGGACACCAATTATGGTAGTACCCTCGACAGTAAAAGGAAAAATTGGAAGCAGGGAGGTTTGAGTGGAAAGATAATGAGTTCAATTTTGGACGTGTTGAATGTAAGATGTCCATAGAACATTCAGTTTGGGATGTCTAATTGGCCACTGGAGAGGTGAGGCTAGAGGTCAGCAGAGAGATATGGGCTGGATAAGTAAATTTGAGAGTCATCAATCTAAGGAAAATAAAAAATCCATGGAAGCTGATCAGATCAGCAAGTGAAATAGTATTTCAGGAGAAGAGAAGAGAGTCCAGGACAGGGCACTGTGAACTGCTATGACTAGTGGCTTTGGCTGGGTTGAAGATTCAGCAAAGAAAATTGAAGAATGCAGGCAGGAAGGTGGTACAGTGGATAGAGCCCCAGGCCTGGAGATGGAGAGACCTGTTTTCAAAGACCTCTAGACGGTTCCTAGCTGTGTGACCCTGGGCAAGTCACTTAACCCCATTTGCCTAACTCTTGTCCTTCTGTCTTAGAGTGTTCAGCAGAAAGTAAAAAAAAAAAATGAAAAAGAAAATGAAAAGAAATCTGAGGAGTGGTCAGATAGGTAGGAAGAGAATCAGGAAAGAGTAATTCTCCCAAAACATAGGGAGAAGACAATATCAAGAAGAGGGTGACAGACAGTGTCAAAGTTTGCAAAAAGGTCAAGAAGGATGAGAATTTTGATTGAGAAAAGGTCATCAGATTTGGCAATTAAGAAATCATTAGTAACTTTGGAGACAGTAGTTTTGGTTGAATGGTAGAAGAAGTGGCTTACTTTATAAATGACCTCAAGTAGTTTAACCAGCAGGAGAAATATGGTAGTGGGGATAGATGGTGAGAGTTTTTTGAGGCTGGGGAGATTCATAGTTTCATTTACCATCCTATTTTTCAGTTATTAATTTTTAGAAATGTTTATGGTTGTTGGCATTTATCAAGTGCATAATAAAAGAAAATTTTGGGGGGGAAAGTAACAATGGAATATATCATAGAGAGAGGGCCAATCTTGGAGTGAGAAAACAGATTCAAGTACTACTTCTGGTGAATCCTGGCTATGTAACAATGGGCAGGTCACTTCTCAGTGGTAAGACCAACTCTTCAAGATTCTAACATAAAGAGGGATTACTGATCTGCACTAGTGGAGGGACCTTTCACAACAGGAATTTTACAAATGAGGAAATCGAGGTATAGAGCTATTAAATGACTCTCCTAAGGTCACCTAGCTAATAAATGGCAAAGCCAGGATTCAAAACAGGTCTTTTGACTCCAAAAAAACCATTTTTCTTGTCACAATACCACAACTTTTCAGACCACAGTCTAGTCCAGTTTCCTAGGTAGACTAAATGGATTACTTAGCATCGGTTCCCTCAAAAAATAAAACCAAAAGTGGAAAACATTTGGAGATGAGTAGGGATTGACCTTGGCTCTTCAAGCTATGTATGTCCTCTTGTGGATTTTAAAGAGAAGCCATACTTAAGGATTCTTGTTTAAAGTTATGATTTTTATGTTTTGGATCTGAACCTTGGTATCCTGGACTTGGCAGCTAGGTACCTGGCATAGTAGATAGAATGCCAGCCCAGGAGTCAAGAAGATCTGAGTTTAAATCTGGCTTCAGGTAGTTATTAGCTATGTGACCCTGAGCAAGTCACTTGACCCTATTTTGCCTCAGTTTCCTCATCTGTAAAACGAACTGGAAAAGGACATGGCAAATCACTCCAGTATCTCTGCCAAGAAAACCCCAAATGGGGACATGCAGAGTCAGACACAACTGAACAACAACAAATCATAAACTTATGTTTGAGATGTAATGTGTTATAGTAGAAAGAATACTGGATTTGGACTCAGGAGGTCTGGGTTTCAATCCCAGAGCTGATCCCAACTTCCATTCCCAGAAGTGACACTATCACTTAATCTTTTGCTTCTCCATAAAATGACGACAATAATACTTTACTAGGAATCACACCTCCCAGGACTTTTGGTTGTAAAGTGTTGTTTAAACATTCAAATGCTATATAAATGTGAATTGTTGTTCATTGTTATTCCTATTATGAATATGTTCAAGGGGCCACATCACCATGGGTGAACTTAAAAAAAAATTGTCATCTCTAACAGCCATTTCTTTTCCAGACAGACACTGGTTCTTTGAAGCACATTTACCCACTTATTTGGCATATTCAAAATGGACCCTGCCATACTCCCCTGACAGTCAAATTTCCCCAGATTCCCTCACCCATCAATTACCCAAACACAAGCCTTGCTTCAGGCCCTTCTGTGCTAGGGTAATGATAGCACCCTCCCCTTTAATGAAAGGCTATCTGATTGTGGGGAGGTTTATATAAACAGGAAGAGCCCTTCTGGATAACAGCTTAGATGATAAATATGTGAAGTCTTCCCATTGGACTCTCTTGTCACCATTTGGATGGTTTTTGGTTCGGTTCTTTTTTCCCCACAGTCAAACCAGACTAGAGTGTTTCATGGCCTCTGTCTAGGCAGTTTCCATTTTCATTTTACTAGATTCAGCCCAGCCCAAGGATCTAAAGGTTTGTGTCATATCCTAGTGGAAATTGGTCTCGCAGTAGACAGAGTGTCCAGCCTAGAGATAGGGAGACACTAGTTGTATAACTCTGGGTAAGTCACTTAACCCTGTTTGCCTCAGTTTCCCTATCTGTAAAGTGAGCTGGCAAAGGAAATGGCAACCACTCTAGCATTTTTTCCATGAAAACCCCAAGAAGGGTCATGAAGAGTCAGATATGACTAAAGAACAACAATAACAAACTTGGAGATTGGGGAGCAAGGAAGACATATTCTAAATGAGTATTTATTAAAATTTCTTTCCTAAACTTCCATTTCCATTAACTTTCAAGACACACACACACACACACACACACACACACACACACACACACACCCTATAACCACCACTGTACCAGATACTGTTTTTAAGTGCTGGGCATTTAAAAAGAGGCAGAAGAAGTCTCTGCCCTTCAAGGAGATTACAATCTAAGGGGGGGTGACAAGAAGCAAATAAATATATTGAGGAAAATTAATACAGGATTGTATAATTTTTTAAATAATATTTCTATATGAAATCATTTCCCCCTTAGCCTCCCAATGTCAGGGTGAAACAGCCTGCTTCCAAGCTAAGGCTACTTCCAGCTGCCACCACCCTACTTCCACCCCAGCACTCCCCAAGCTATCAAATTGGTCTGGGACTGTTTGTCTTCTGTTGAGATATTAAAAGGATTAAAATGATAAAAGGCAGGGCTGATCAGCTTTTGAAAGCATGGCTGGGGCATGCTGGCATCTTTCTGATTTAGGCAAAGACTCACCTCCCCTGTGATGAAATAACAAGGGAGGATTTGAGGTCTCTAAGTCTACCTCCTTTTTTGAAATATTCACCAGTGAGGACTGTCAGGGGAGGTCCAAGGGATGGACTGTCAAGCCAAGCAGAAAAAGGACACACCTCTCTTTTAAAGGAGGGAGTCAAGGCTAGCAAGAGATCCATTCTTTGTTAATGGACTTGTATGCCTCCATTAATAAATAATGTCATTTGTTGGGAAATGGCTTCATTTATTTTTTGGTTAAAATCTGGACACTATATACAAAGTAAGCTATATACCGGATAAATAGGAAAAAATTAAAAATGTAAATAAATTTCAAAAAATAAATTAAAAGAGGGAAGGAATTGAAATTAAGAGGAATTAAGAGAAGACTTCTTTTAGAAGGTGGGATTTTAGTTGGGACTTGAAGGGAGGTCAGTAATCAGAGGGAAAAATGAAGAGTCTTCCAGGCATGGGGAACAGAAAATGCCTGAATCTGAGACATGAAGTGTCTTCATGGAACAGCCAGGAGCCCAGTGTCACTGAATTGAAGAGTAGCTGTTAGGAGTAAAATGTAAAAAGACTGGGCTAGGATAAAAAGAACTTAGAATATCAAAAAGAGCATTTTGTATTATTTGTTCCTGAAGGCAATAAAAAGCTACTGGAATTAATGAAATAGGACAGATGTCTTCCCCACTCTTTATGCACATGCATACAAGGGGGATCAGTTACAAATTAGTGAGCAACCAATCAATTTATTTAATCCCTAAGGTCTTCTGTTGTATAAACATCCTGCATTGTTTTATTGGGGCAGGATAGTGAAGAACTCTATGAAGATTAACATGATTCCTAGTTTTTTTGGAATGATTTTTCATAGCTCTGCCAACAGGATATTAGGATATTCCACACTCTCTCCAACACTGACTGTTTCCATCTTTAGTCATGTTGGTCAGTTTGCTGGGTATGAAATGAAGTCTCAGTGTGATTTTGATTTTGTACTTCCTTTTTTTTTATTAGTGATTTGGAGCTATCTTTCATATGCCTATTAAAAATGTGCAATCCTTCTTTTGAGAACTGTTTATTGATATATAAAAATTAGTTTAGGAACTGAGTTTGGAGGAACTAGAGATGTTTAGTTTGGGGAGGCAAAGACTTGAGGAGTACATGATGAGTATTTGAAGAGTTATTATGTGGAGGAGAGAAAGAAACAAAGAAAAAAAGAAGGAAGGAAGGGAGAGAGGAAAAGA
>NW_025386593.1:0-2572 GCF_016433145.1 Gracilinanus agilis
TCAGGTGGCTGTTTCCCGAACACCCCATAGTTGAATCCGGCTGGTTCTGGATAATTGGCGCCCAAAGTGTGGGGCTCGGAGAAAACAGCTTAACCGGACAACTGAGGAGCACACGTCGCGGCTGTGGAACTAAAGTATCGGGTAGAGGTTGACCGGACAACCTTGAGGCAGGGTAAGTTGTCCCATCACCATAGGCATTAAACTGAGAAGTGTCGGATCTGGGTAATGTGTGTGTGTGTGTGTGTGTGTGTGTGTGTGTGTGTGTGTGTGTGTGTAAAGAGATTCTGTGTGGAGATAGTCTGCGATTTGCATACTGTGTAGTAGGGTGCCTGCCTGAAGGCAAGATCCTGACGGGGGATTATACCGTCCACCTAAGCACAAGCAACGGCAAGAAAGTGGGGAAGTGCAAGTGTGTGAATGATGGGAAGACACTCTCGAAGGAAGCGTTATTTGTTAAAGAATTAAAAAGTAGTCTCAGGGAGAGAGGTATTAGAATTAAGAAAAAAAAATCTATTCTGGTTCTTTTGCTTTATAGAAACTAGTCTCGCACCTCCTCAGCTGGGCTGAGGACGCTATCTTGGAATCTAAAATTAAAACTGAAGAAATGAGCTCAATTGAGGAACAGAGTTCGCCCTTTAAAAAGAATGAGTGCCCCTCGTCTCTTTTAGACGAACTTATCAAAAACCCCTCTCTTGAGGAACCCCTAGTCCCCACAAAAACAAAGTCACATCTTTATCCAGTTCTATATACAGACCCTCCTCAAGAAAGCACACTTAATCCTGCCTACCAAAAAGAATTGGAGGAGGAGGCAGCCCGTTACCATAACAATGGCCCCCTCGGGCAAAATTAAGTTTTAGGGCACTGGGCGCTTCTTAGAAGAACACCAGGAAAAGCGTATTTTTCTTTAGGACTAAACGGCAAATTTAAAAGTGACCAGAAATTTTCCTCTTTGCCCCCCTTTTTAGAAGCGCCTGGCTACTTTGCTTCAGCTAGAAAAACCAGTTTTGTCATAGTTTTTTTTCTTTCTCCCTTGGAAGGAGTCCAATTGGTAATGGCCACTGACAATGTAAAAAGTTTTAATAATTTTCACTTAGCTAAACCAGTCTTTCCAGTAATGTGGCATACCTGGAATTATTCAGGCAGGTATCAGAATCCCACTTCATAGAAAAATGAAAAAGCAAAAGTGTATTTATTTTAGGATACTTATTGAAGCATGAAGAAAGGTAATTAAGAAACAAAATTCATTATATGTCGGCTAGCTCCTTGTTAAGAATTAACCCTTTTTTGACTCATTCTTTTTCGCAGAATTCTTTAGTCATGGAGATATGAATTGTAACAATTGATCTTTTGCTAGGATGAAAAGAAAAATCTAGCTTATATAATTTATGTTTTATATTTGTCAGAGTGTATGTGATATGCCCGGGAAATGTGTCCTCGATCAGTCTGTGTGTTATATGTTGTTTGTCTGTGATCACAATGGGAGGGTTACAGGTTGGAAAAAATAAATCTCTCTCTTTTCTTCATTCATTCCGGAGGAATGGAGAAGACAGACAAAAGCGTTAGAGAAATTCAGAAAATAACATTGTAATTTCTGAATGTCTTAAACTCTAAGATAATTTAATCGGTTAAAAGAAATCTTATTCTCTGCTCTTATTAAGGCAAGAGTTAAACAAACTAATCTGTCAAGCATTTCTCCTTCCATTTCTCACTGGCCATGAGAAATGGAACATAGAAATCAAAAGACAGAAAAAGGGACAAATTTGATCCCATCACTAAATTTTATCAACAGGTTAAGTACTGAGACATATATCTAATGAAAATTACAAAAGATTCTAAAAATGCAATCTAAGAAAAACTTATTCAGAGAGAAAGCAATGATTCTTAGTTGTGTACAGAAGTACAGAAGTGCAGCTTAACTTTCTTAGCTAGCAAAATAATAAATAAAAACCATCAGTCTTGCTCAGTGCTTAACCAAGAATGAAAAAGCTTCTTTAAACAACCATGAATTCAACCTAATATTAATTAAACTGATGTTAGTGAAAAATTTAACTTAAAGATTATTAGAACAATGCAATTGGCTTACATTTCAAAATTAGATCCCTTTAGACAGAGACTGGTCCATGAGAAAATTATTTGTTGAGAGCAAATCATTCACGCCGCCCCAGTTCAGCAGGAAGTAGCTATGAGAAGCTAAAAATCGTCGCCTATTCTCCCCCAAACTCATGGACCTTTCTCCACCCATTAGAGTATATATTTGCTAAGGAACTGACTAGGTACTGATGGTATTGTGTAAATTTATTGACTACTAGTTAAAAATGGAATTTCTGTTAAATTTAAGAATGCACAAAACTTATATTGAAAAGCTATCTATTAGGATTTGCACTGTAGGAATGATCAGACTTATCAAAAATGCTTATTGAACTGAATTTAGGGAAAACATATGAACATGTAAAATTGTTACTCTAAGATCTGTACCATCATATTAAGTAATAGGTAAAAATATAATTAACATTAGGGTTTCAAAATTTGGTAATTCAAAAATAATATTTTTGCATTAGGAATCTAGTATATT
>NW_025386594.1:0-3097 GCF_016433145.1 Gracilinanus agilis
TCTCTCTCTCTCTCTCTCTCTCTCTCTCTCTCTCTCTCTCTCTCTCCCTCTCTGTCTCTCTCTCTTTCTCTTTGACCAATGAGGGACCCTCTTCTTAAATCTGGCCCTACTTATAACTCTATTTCAATTAAAGTGACCCTTTCATCATCCAAAGAAGGGCTCTTCCCTTGGAGACATACATGAATGGTCGCACCCAGACCAGGCAGTTCCATGGGTTTAAAGGGACAGAAGGCTCTTCATATGAAGAAACCAAAGACTGGAAAATTGTCATTGGCCGTGCCACTATCTCTACAGGACAGCTAAATCATTCAGGGGACAGAGAGCCGGGCCTGAAGCCTGGAGGTCCTGGGTTCAAGTCTGACTTCAGATACTTCCCAGCTGTTTCATCCTCTGTAAAATGGGAGGCTTGGATTCTGGTGGAGTCCTGGAGGTCTCCATTTGGTTTTCTTATGATTCCAAGCTGACTTGGGGATTCTAGGAGGCAGAGATAGGGAAAAGGAATATTTTAGAGATGGGGAAAGGTGTTATAAAGGTGGGGTTTTTGTTTGTTTTTTAATCCTTAAGTATCAGTTTCAAGGCAGAAGATTGGTAAAGGCTGGGCCATGGGGATTAAGTGACTTGCTCAGGGTCACACAGTTAGTGAGCATCTGAGGCTGTATTTGATCTCAGGTCTTCCTGACTCCAGGTTCTGTCTTCTGCCCCCTGAGCCAATCTATCTGCCATTATTTGTGCAGCACGTTACAAATATCTCATTTATTTCTTCACAACAAGCCTGGAAAGTCAGTTCTATTTTAATGCTCGTATTTCAGATGAGGAAACTGAAGCAGAGATAGGTTAAGTGACTTGCCCAGGGTCACACAACTAGTAAGTATCTTAGGCTGGATTTGAACTTAGGTCTTCCTGACTCCAGACCTTGTGCTCTCTCTGCTCTGTCATCAATACCATCTAGTCCAATTCCCTCATATTATAGATGAAGGCACGGGGGGGGGGGGGGAAAGGACATGTTCAATATCCCATAGCTTGTGAGAAGAACTAGAATTCAGGCCCTCCAGCAAAGGACACTCAAAGTAAAACTCCAGAAAAAAGTTGGCAGGAGACAGGGACCATACCCAAGTCCAGGGGCCAAATAGAGCAATGGGTCAAAACTCTGGCTCCCTAGAAAGGGGCATTTAATTCTCTTGTTGGCCTTCAAATTATAGCTAAGATTCAGGGAGTCCCTGGGGAGTCTTTCACATCCTTCTCTTTGTCTTTTAAGGGACCAATTAAGTCTTAGGCTTTTAGGAGGGTTCTATACTGTGAAGGAACAGAAAAATGAAGATATTGCACCAGAGGACCCAGGTTCAAATCTTGCCTCTACCACATGACCTTGGACAGGTCATTTATTTATTCTGAACCTCAGTTTCCCCATATGTAAAATTATTGTTTCAGACGAGAGGAACACTAAGATCTCTTACAGCTCCAAATCTCTGTTCCAATGCAGAGATCTCATCAAGCATGCATGTGGTTTTTTGCAAGTCCCATGAGGCTAAAAATGTGCTGAATGGACCAGAAAATCTGAGTTTGAATCCTGGCTGGGATGATTATGAACCGCATCACTTTGGGAAGGTCTCTGTCTCTTTGGGCCTCAGTTTCCTCATAAGGTTTGCAATGTTTACACCTTTTATTTCCTGGGATTGTTAAGAGGAAAAAGCATTTGCAAACTGTAATAAGCTCTAGAAATGTGACCTAACATTCAAGATATCCCTAAGGGGCATCCATCCATCCCAAAGCTCCCTGATCCTGAGCTGACCTTAGCAAAAACCAGCCAAGGATCTTCTCAAGGCTTTGTCCTGAGCCCTTTTCTCTTCGGTCAAAGCCTGATAGGAGGTGCTAAGTTCGGAGACAGGAAGACCTGAATTCAAATCTAGCCTCTGCCATTTACAAGCGGTGTGTGGCCCTGGCCAAGACATTTCACCTCTGGGTGCCTCAGTTTCCTCTTCCATAAAATGGAGGCGATGGTGGCACCTGCTTCTCAGAGTCCTTATGAAAATCAAACGAGATAATATTTCCAGAGCATTGTGTAAATGTTAAAGCAGGATTTATTATGATTCTCTCTCTAGTCTCACTTGGTGATCTTGGCATTCCCCATGGGTTCAATTATGCAGATGGCTTGTGGATTGATATCTACCAGCTCTTCTGGGCTCATTCAGACTGGAAATTTCTGGTCCCTGAAGGCACCCACTACTTCTTCCCTGAGGAGTCAAGGGGTTATGGATTCTCCAGAGCTGCTCACAAGCCCCAATCTGGTGTGCCTTTCTTTATCAGCCAGATTTCAGTGGGCTTCTAGGAGGAGGGATTCCTTGCCCAGGTACAATAAGAGTCAAAAACCGGCTCCCACAAAGGCTGGTAGACAAAGTCAAATTCTGTACGGGTTCCAGGAGGAAAGTGGGTTCGAGCTTAGCGATCCCACGTGCCAAGGGCTCGGCGCCTCCTTCGGAGATGCTCCTGCTTAAGACAAAGTCATTTTTCTCCCTCTGATCTCTTCTGTGTGTGTCTCAGACCCCTTCCGTAGAAGGAAACTCTTTCACAATCATGTTTTTTAAGTAACTGAAGAAACTGTTCAATTTCCATGAGCAGTTATTAAAATAAAGATGTCATTTCTATCCCCATCCAGGTTTACAGAAAAAAAAAATGATGCCTTTATTTTTATTAACTTATAACTTCTTTTTTCCTACCTTTTTATTTTTATTTTTTAACCCTCACCTTCCATCTTAGAATCAACACTGTTAATTGGTTCCAAAGCAGAAAAGCAGTAAGGGCTAGACTATGGGGGTTAAGTGACTTCCCAGGGTCACAAAGCTGGGAAGTGTCTGAGGTCAGATTTGAATCCAGGACCTCTAGTTCTCTATATTTGACCCTCAGTTCACAAAAAACACCTTTTTCTTTTTTTCCACAGAAAGCTATCCACAGACCCCTGAGCTGCCTCTGATATGATCTTTTTTTTTTTTTTTTTTAACCCTTAACTTCTGTGTATTGGCTCCTAGGTGGAAGAGTGGTAAGGGTGGGCAATGGGGGTCAAGTGACTTGTCCAGGGTCACACAGCTAGGAAGTGTCTGAG
>NW_025386595.1:0-2550 GCF_016433145.1 Gracilinanus agilis
TACCTCAGAGTTGTTTTGATTTGCATTTCTCTAATTATTAGAGATTTGGAACACTTTCTCATGTGCTTATTGATACTTTTGATTTCTTTACCTGAGAATTGCCTATTCATGTCTCTTGCCCATTTATCAATTGGGGAATGGCTTGATTTTTTATACAATTGATTTAACTCCTTGTATATTTGAGTAATTAGACCCCTGTCAGAGTTTTTCGTTATAAAGATTTTTTCCCAATTTGTTGTTTCCCTTCTGATCTTGGCTACATTGTTTTGGTTTGTACAAAAGCTTTTTAGTTTAATATAATCAAAACCATTTAATTTACATTTTGTAATTTTCTCTAACTCTTGCTTTAAAGTCTTTCTTTCCCAGAGATCTGACAAGTATACTATTCTGTGTTCACTTAACTTATAGTTTCCCTCCTTATATTCAAGTCGTTCACCCATTCTGAATTTATCTTGGTGTAGGGTGTGAGATGTTGATCTAGACCTAATCTCTTCCATATTGTTTTCCAAATTTCCCAGCAGTTTTTGTCAAATAGTGGATTCATGTCCCAAAAGATGGGCTCTTTGAGTTATCATACACTGTCTTGCTGATGTCATTTACCCCAAGTCTATTCCACTGATCCTCCTCTCTGTCTCTTAGCCAGTACCATATTCTTTTGATGACTGCTGCTTTGTAGTATAGTTTAATATCTGGTACTGCTAGGCCCCCTTCCTTCACATTTTTTTTCATTATTTCCCTTGATATTCTTGATCTTTTGTTATTCCAAATGAAATTTGTTATAGTTTTTTCTAATTCAGTAAAGAAGTTTTTTGGTAGTTTGATAGGTATGGCACTAAATAGGTAAATTAATTTGGGTAGAATGTTCAATTTTATTACGTTAACTCGTCCTACCCATGAGCAGTCAATGGCTTTCCAATTGTTTAGATCCAGTTTTATTTGTTTGGAAAGTGTTTTGCAGTTGTTTTCGTATAATTGCTATGTTTGTTTTGGTAGATAGATTCCCAAGTATTTTATATTGTCTAGGGTGATTTTAAATGGTGTTTCTCTTTCTACTTCTTGCTGCTCTCATGTGTTGGAGATGTATAGAAATGCTGATGATTTATGTTCATTTATTTTGTATCCTGCAACTTTTCTAAAGTTGTTGATTATTTCTACAAGCTTCTTGGTTGATTCTCTAGGATTTTTTAAGTATACCATCATATCATCTGCAAAGAGTGATAGCTTAGTCTCCTCATTGCCTATTTTAATACCTTCAATTTCTTTTTCTTCTCTAATTGCAACTGCTAGTGTTTCTAGTACTATGTTGAATAATAGAGGATATAATGGGCATCCTTGTTTTACTCCTGATCTTATTGGAAAGGCTTCTAATTTATCCCCATTGCATATGATGTTTGTTGATGGTTTTAGGTATATACTGTTTATTATTTTTAGGAAAGATCCTTCTATTCCTATACTTTTCAGTGTTTTCAATAGTAATGGATACTGTATTTTGTCAAAGGCTTTTTCAGCATCTATTGAGATAATCATGTGATTTTTGTTTGATAGACTATTGATATGGTCAATTATGTGGATGGTTTTCCTAATGTTGAACCATCCTTGCATTCCTAGTATAAATCCTACCTGATCATGGTGGATGATCTTCTTAATTACTTGCTGGAGTCTCTTTGCTAGTATTCTATTTAAGATTTTTGCATCTATGTTCATTAGGGTGATTGGTCTAGAGTTTTCTTTCTCTGTTTTTGATCTCCCTGGCTTTGGAATCAGTACCATATTTGTGTCATAAAAGGAATTTGGTAGGACTCCTTCTTTGCTTATCATATCAAATAATTTGTATAGTATTGGGATTAGTTGCTCTTTGAATGTCTGATAGAATTCACTTGTGAATCCATCAGGTCCTGGTGATTTTTTCTTAGGGAGTTCTTTGATGGCTAGTTCAATTTCTTTTTCTGATATGGGATTATTTAGGTATTCTATTTCTTCTGCTGTTAATCTAGGCAATTTATATTATTGTAAATATTCATCCATATCTCCTAAATTGTTATATTTATTGCCATATAATTGGGCGAAATAATAGTTTTTAATGATTGCCTTAATTTCCCCTTCATTAGAGGTGAGGTCTCCCTTTTCATCTTTGATACTGTCAATTTGGTTTTCTTCTTTCCTTTTTTTATTAGATTGAGCAGTACTTTGTCTATTTTATCTGTTTTTTCAAAATACCAGCTTCTAGTCTTATTTATTAATTCAATAGATGTTTTACTTTTGATTTTATTAATTTCTCCCTTGATTTTTAGTATTTCTAATTTAGTTTTCATCTGGGGATTTTTAATTTGCTCACTTTCTAATTTTTTGAGTTGCATGCCCAATTCATTAATCTCTCTCTGCCCTCCTTAATTTGTTAATATATGCACTCAAGGATATAAATTTCCCCCTGAGTACTGCCTTGGTTGCATCCCACAGAGTTTGGTAGGATGTCTCATCATTGTCATTCTCTTCAATGAAATTATTGATTGTTTCTATGATTTCTTCTTTGACAAATTGGTTTTGCAAAAT
>NW_025386596.1:0-2288 GCF_016433145.1 Gracilinanus agilis
TTCCAGTTTTCCCAACAGTTTTTGTCAAATGAAGAGTTGTTATCCTAAAATCTGGGATCTTTGGGTTTATCAAACACTAGATTGCTAAGGTCATTTACCCCTCATCTCTTCTATTGATGCATCCTTCTATTTCTTACCCGGCATACCAGATTGCTTTGATAATTACTGTTTTATAGTACAGTTTAAGATATGGTACTACTAGGTACCTTTTTAAAAATAATTCCCTTGATAATTCTTGCAGATGAATTTTGTCGGTTTTTTTTTAATTTTATAAAACAATCTTTGGTAGTTTGGTATGGTACTGAATAAGTATATTAATTTAGTTAGAATTATCTTTATTAGATTAATATTTCTTCCAATTGTTTAGATTTAACTTTATTTGTGGGAAAAGTGTTTTGTAATTGTATAATTTCTGTGTTTGTTGTGGCAGAGAGATTCCCATGTATTTTATATTTTCCAGAGTGATTTTAAATGGAATTTCTCTTTCTAAATCTTGCTGTTCAACTTTGTTGGAAATATATAGTAATGGTTATGATGTATGAGGGTTTATTTTGTATCCTGCAACTTTTTTAAAGTTATTGGTTCTTTCAACTAGTGTTATAATTGATTCTCTATGATTATCTAAGTACTCTTCTGCAAAGAATGATAATTTAGTTTCCTCATTGTCTACCTTAATGTCCTCAATTTCTTTTCTTTCTCTTATTGCTAAAGCCAAATTTCTAGTACAACATTAATAGCAATAATTGGCATCATTGCTTCATTCTTGATCTTATTAGCTTTCTGCTACTCTTTGTTGAATGTAATCTTTATTGTATTGTATCCTGAAAAGTATGCATTTAATATTTCTGCTTTTCTACCTTTGGTTATGAGGTTTTAATGACCTATTAGATGGTCAATTTTTGTGAACATGCCATGTACTTCTTTTTTTTAAAACCCTTACCTTTCATCTTGGAGTCAATACTGTGTATTGGCTCCAAGGCAGAAGAGTTGTAAGGGTAGGCAATGGGGGTCAAGTGGCTTGCTCAGGGTCACACATCTGGGAAGTGGCTGAGGCCAGATTTGAACCTAGAACCTCCCATCTCTAGGCCTGAGATGCCAGGTACTTCTGAAGGTGTATTCCTTTCTATTCCTATTCAGTTTTTTTCGAGCATATCAAATTTATCTAAAGTTCTATTTACCTCCTTAACTTCTTTCTTATTTTTTTTTGGTTGGATTTATCTACTTTTGAGAGGGGTAGGTTAAGATCCCCTACTAATTTCATTTTATTTTCTATTTCCTCCTGTAACACATGTAACTTTTCCTTTAGGGATCTTGATGTTGTGACATTTGGTGCATATATGTTTAGTATTGATTCTGTTTCATTGTCTGTGGTGCTACTTTTTTCAAGATGCAATTTTTTTCCTTATCTCTTTCAATTAGGTTGATTTTTTAAAACATTTATTAATATTCATTTTTAACATGGTTACATGATTCATGCTCCTACTTTCCCCTTCACCCCCCTCACTCCCCGCACCCATGGCCAATGCACATTTCCACTAGTTTTGTCATGTGTCCTTGAACAAGACCTATTTCCAAATTGTTGGTAGTTGCATTGGTGTGGTAGTTTCGAGTCCACACCCTCAATCATGTCCACCCCGACCCATGCGTTCAAGCAGTTGTTTTTCTTATATGTTTCCTCTCCTGCAGTCCTTCCTCTGAATGTGGGTAGCATTCTTTACCATGAATCCCTCAGAATTGTCCTGGGTCATTGTATTGCTGCTGGTACAGAGGTCCATTACATTCAATTTTACCATAGTATATCAGTCTCTGTGTACTATGTTCTTCTGGCTCTGCTCCTTTCACTCTGCATCTGTTCCTGGAGGTCTCTCCAGTTCGCCTGGAACTCCTCCAGTTTATTATTCCTTTTAGCACAATAGTATTCCATCACCCGCATATACCACACCTTGTTCAGCCATTCCCCAATTGAAGGACATACCCTCCTTTTCCAATTTGTTGCCACCACAAAAAGCACAGCTATAAATATTTTTGTACAAGTCTGTTTATCTATGATCTCTTTGGGGTACAAACCCAGCAATGGTATGGCTGGATCAAAGGGCAGGCATTCTTTTATAGCCCTTTGAGCATGGTTCCAAATTGCCAGCCAGAATGGCTGGATCAGTTCACAGCTCCACCAGCAATGCATTAGTGTCCCAATTTTGCCACATCCCCTCCAACATTCATTACTCTCCCCTTCTTTCATTTTAGCCAGTCTGCTAGGTGTGAGGTGATACCTCAGAGTTGTTTTGATT
>NW_025386597.1:0-3414 GCF_016433145.1 Gracilinanus agilis
ACTGATATACTGTGGTAAAATTGAATGTAATGGACCTCTGTACCAGCAGCAATACAATGACCCAGGACAATTCTGAGGGATTTATGGTAAAGAAAGCTACCCACATTCAGAGGAAGGACTGCAGGAGAGGAAACATATAAGAAAAACAACTGCTTGAACGCATGGGTCGGGGTGGACATGATTGAGGGTGTGGACTCGAAACTACCACACCAATGCAACTACCAACAATTTGGAAATTGGTCTTGATCAAGGACACATGACAAAACTAGTGGAAATGCACATCGGCCATGGGTGGGTGGGGGGTGCAGGAGGGGGGGTTGATGGGGAAAGGTGGAGCATGAATCATGTAACCATGTTAAAAATGAATATTAATAAATGTTAAAAAAAAATTTAAAAAAAAGAGAGTTGAGGCACTATATGTTTTAAGATACATTCCTCACCTTTTTTAGTTGGCATATTCTTCAAAACTTTAACCCTATTGTTTCCTCTTTAATAAAATGTTTCAACCCTGAGGTACTACTTCACACGTTTCAGATTGGTCAGTATAGAAGTAAAGTCATAAATGTTGGAAGGGATTTGGCAAAATTGGAACACTAATGCATTGTTGGTGGAGTTGTATAATGATACAACCATTCTAGAGGGCAATTTGAAACTCTGCCCAAAGGGCTATAAAACTGTGCATATGCTTTCATCTGGTAATACCACTGGGTCTGTATCCCAAAGAGATCATAAAAAAGAAGAAAGGACCTACTTGTTTATAGCAGCTCTTTTTGTAGTGCCAAAGAATTGGAAATTGAGGGGATGTCCATAAATTGGGGAATTTCTGAATAAACTGTGGTATATGTTGCTGTAAGAAATGATGAGCAGGATAATTTCAGGAAAAAAAAAAGGAAAGATCTGCAGAAACTAATGCTGTGCAAAATAAACAGAACTGGGAGAACATTGTACACAATAATAGCAATACTGGACAATGATTATCTGTGAAAACTTGGCTACTCTCAGCAATGCAATGATCTGGGACAATCCTGAAAGACTGATGGCAGGTAATACTATCCACCTCTAGAGAAAGAACTGTTGGAGTCACCTTTCACATCAGTGTATTTACAGTTTTATTTTGGGGTTTTGATATGTATGTATGTATGTATGTATGTATGTATGTATGAGTTTGCTCTTACAACAATGACCAATATGGAAGTGTGTTTTGCATGACAATAAAAATAAAATAAAATGCTTCCTTTTAAAAAGTTAGTCAATTGATTTATTCAATCTGTGTCTTAAAGTGATCTTCATATTAGGCATTTTCCTCTAAGAAGAAAACTAGCTAGAGGAAGGTGACTTGACTTAGATGAGGTTTCTAATTGGTTCAGTGCTGTCTAATCTTCGTATTGGGGAAATTTTTCAAAGAAGAGAAGCTGAAGGCAGATCAATAAATACCTCACCCCAAAAAACAATTTTCTGTAAGTAGAGCCCAAGTCACAAATTCAACACTTGGATAATACAGAAAAGAGAGGAGAAAAAAAGGGCTAAATTATCTTTAGATGATATTGGGCCAAAAGATATATGTCAATTTTCTACCTTTCTTATTAAGAAATGACAATCAGGAAAGTTGTAGCCTAGCACACTTAGAAAACTGAATTTATTATCATATATTGTAGCCTAAACACTAAGAGGACAGCTAGGTGGTACAGTGGAAAGAGTAACAGGTCTGGAGTCAGGAAGTCTCATCTTCCTAAATTCAAATCTGGCCTCAGAAACTGAGGTGTATGGCCTTGGGCAAGTCACTTAACCCTGTTTGCCTCAGTTCCTCATATATAAAAACCACCCCTATATCTTTGCTAAGAAAACCCCAAGTGGAGTCATGAAGAGTCAGATATATCTGAAAAATGACTTAATAATTATTTGATTCTCTATTATATGATTTACAGATGCAACATGTTTTAGGATGGATGACAAGATGGATAAAGACAGAAACATGGCCAAGAAGATGAGAGGCCTCAAGACTATGCCTTGTAAAGATGGATTGAAGGAACTGGGGATAACTGATCTCTAAATAAAGAAGATTTAATGGGGTAATGATTATTGTCTTCTGGAAGTGAGATAAGACTTGTTCTACTTGGCCTCAAAAGTTGGAGCTAGGAAAACTGGGTATGATTTGCAGAGAGGGAGATGTAAAGAAAGACTTTCCAACAATTAAGACTGTTCAAAAGTGGCATGATTTAAGGCAGCTAGATAGCTCTGAAGATAGAAAGTCAGCCCTACACATGGGAGGATTCAAATCTGGCTTCAGATATTTGCTAGTTGTGTGACCCTGGGCAACTCACCTAAACCCCATTGCCTAGCCCTTACTGGTCTTCTGCGTTGGAACTGATATTTAGTTTTGATTCTATGACAGAAGGTAACGGTTTATTTTTTTAAGTGGAATGGTCTGCCCTGGGAGGGAGGGAATTCACCATCCTAAGAGGTCCTCAAAGACAGTCCTCTTGTCAGGGATGTTGAAGAGAGCCCTTCTGTGAATGTGTCTTTGACTAGACACTCTCTGAAGTTCCTTCTATCTCTTACAAGCCTATGAGCATGAGAGTGTTATGTTCAAAATCTAAATATTACATTAATTTCTATAAGGACTTATTTGGAATCCCACCACTCTTTTACTAGATTTGGGAATTGGTGGATTACTGAAATACAATAGTCCAGAAGACCTGAGTTCAAATCTAGCCTCAGACCCTTATTATGTATATGATCCATCACTTAACCACTGTCTGCTTGTTGGTAAAATGGGAATAATACTAGCATCTACCTCTGATAATAGTGGTAACGATCAAGTGAGATAATATTTGTAAAGCTCTTTGTAAATATGAAAGCACAATATACACGTCATCCATCATTGTTATTATTATTTTCATAACTGACACTGATATGTTGTTTCATGATTTGCAAAGCACTTTATATAACATCATATTTGTCTGACAACCCTAGCTTGGAGTTAATATTTTTAACAGAAGAAGCTGGGAATGAAACCAACTGAATGTCTTGGTTGAGGTCAAATAACTAGTAGGTATTTGAAGTGGGTTCCGGACCCAGGGATCTCCATCTCTAGAGATCTTTTCACTTTGCCACTTAAATAGCCTTTAAAGAAGGTTAAATCTCATTAAGAAGAGAACTTTATTCTTCCTAGAAGGCAAAGAGAGGAGAGTTTCAGCCCTCCCATATACGATTGTTCACTGCTTCAGAGCACTCTGAATGTCTAACAACATCCTAGGAATATTTTCCTAGTACTTAACGGTAGTGAAAAATGGATAGTTTTGCCATGTGTGTAAAAGCTTTGTGACAATTATGAGGTCATTCAGGGCCATCTCAATTTGACCCATACAATGGATTAATGAAACATCAAATGAAAATCTGCATCTGAAAAGTGTT
>NW_025386598.1:0-5657 GCF_016433145.1 Gracilinanus agilis
AAACCCTTACCTTCAGTCTTGGAGTCAATACTGTATATTGGCTCCAAGGCAGAAGAGTGGTAAGGGTAGGCAATGGGGGTCAAGTGACCTGCCCAGTGTCACACAGCTGGGAAGGGTCTGAGGCCAGATTTGAACCTAGGACCTCCAGTCTCTAGGCCTGGCTCTCAATTCACTGAGCTACCCAGATGCCCCCTCTCTGTGCTTTCTGACTGTCTATCTTGTCTATTTTGTTAGGTAAAAAATGACAAATTATGATAAATTTAGCTTCTCTGTAATATTTTTTTTTAACTGTGTCCCTCCCTCTCTCACTTTCCACAAGCTGGTTTACTCTGGACAAAACAATCTTCCGGTTTAGTTTTTGATATCACTTTGGAGACAATAGAGATTCTAAATATGACTTTAAATGATTATTCTCACCTCCCCTCAAACCGTCCCTTCTTTCTAACCTGCTATTGAGATCATCACCCTTAGTCCTCTTAGGTAAGCTTAGTTGTAATCCCCAATTTCCCACTTGAAATCAAGTCATGTTTCCAATCAGTTGCCAGTTCCTGTCTCATCTCTTCTACCATCTTATTTTTAACTCTAACATAGCCTTACCCTGGTCAGACCAAATAGGGTATTTTTTCCCTGAGAGCCCACAATTCCCTCTTTTATTCTAATTGTATTGATTTTATTAGGGCAAACGTTTTTTAAAATTTTTTCATTCAATTTAAATTATATTTTTTTCTTTTGATGTTTTGAGATCACTTCTATCTCTTAGTTTGTTAAGAGTTCTCTCCTATTGATAAAAATGAATGGCATTTAATTTAGTTGTTTTTTTTAAGTGACTTATGATATCTGGTCATGTATCCATGAATGTTCCAAGGCATATTGTATTCGATTCAACACACATTTATTGAATACACACCCATGTGAAAGGGATTATGTTAGGTGGTAGGGAAACTTTCTTTAATTTTATAAAGGCAATTCACAGGCAATAGAGCATTGAACCTAAAATCACAAAGACCTGAGTTCAACTCCTGTTTTTGACACTTAAAAGCTATAACACTCTGAAAATTACTTAACCTTTGCCTACCTCAGTTTCCTTATTTTTAATACTGAGATAATAAAAAACATCTCTGACTTACAGTTGTTGCAAGGATAAAATAAGAAATAATGTTTATAAAGTGCTTCTAAATATTAAAGCTATTATTAGGGAAAAAATAGTCCTTAATCTCAAAGAAATAATCAATGGGAAAGTACATATTAAGCCATATAGTAAAAAGTATTGAGAATAATTTCAGTTAAATTATTTATTGAAGATATAAATAAGATAACTAGAAGAATGGGTTCCAGTTATTATTACTGAACAAGTGTGTGGAAAAGAATCATATTAATTATACAATGCAAACATCTCAGCAGGAAGGGAAGGAGCCTGGAACATATGAAAGAGGCTTTTTGTCTATATAACTGTTTTTATTAGTGTCTATTATTAATCCATATTGGGCCCATAATGAGGCAACTTAGTAAATGGGAAGTCCAATGAGGTTATGTATATATTATATTATATCTGATGCAGGCTATCACAACCTAAAATTTGAACTGAATCCCAGATACTCCTGATTCAACTCATACGTGAACAAGAATTCTCTCTATAAGTACACTTGGCAGGCAGATCATTCAGCTTTTGCAAGAAGACTTCAAAGGAGAGTGAAAGACTTTTGATAACCACATTTGAAAAATTGACAGAGTCCTCCAAATGTATACTCCAAGCAGAATCCAAAGAGAAAAGGGATCACAAGGATCCATGTGACTTTAAACCATCATATTTTAGCATCATAATGTAAAAAAAAAACCAGTATCTAAAGATCGTACATAGTACTGGCATATTATTGTCTTAATTTTTTTTGTTTCTTACATTAAAATTTCAAGGTATCGCCCTCCCTCACATTACAGAAAGCTTCATTTGACAAAAAAGATATTTTCATTTATAAATGTGTATCTTATTTATTTCTATTTTTAAGTTCTTTCTCTGGAGATGGACACGGATTTCATTTTTCAAATAATATTTCTATTGCTGTGTACAATGTTATTTGGTTCTGCTCTTTTCACTCTTCAAAACTTCGTGTAGACCTTTCCATATTTCTTTAAATTAACCTGCTTATTGTTTCTTATGGCACAGTAGTATTCCATCACAATCATATGCCAGTTTAGTCATTCCTCAATTGATGGGCATCCCTTCAGTTTCATTACCAGTACAAAGAGACCTACTATAAATACTTTAGAACATGTAGGTTCTTTTGGATTTTCCCTGATCACCTTAGGAAATAAACCTTTAGGAAATAAACCTAATAGTAATAATAATAAATAATAATAAACCTAATCACTGGGTCAAAAGGTATACATGGTTTTGTAGCTCTTTGGGCATAATTCCATATTGCTCTCTGAAATGGTAGGATCAATTCACATTTCCACTAACAGTGAATTAGTGTTGCAATTTTAAAAAATTGCTTTTTGATGAGTGAGCATTTCTAAGAATTTACAGGTATTATAAAGGTTACATGTTATTTTCATATAAATGAAATCTTTCAAGGGGAAAACAAAAAGCTTTTTAGGAGTTTAACTTATGAAATAGTACCAAATATGCATGATATAACCATCTTACCTCTTCCCCAGTGATTAATCGGTTTTATAACATGAGAAGAGCAACAGGAGACCTACCCCGGAGGATAATAGCCTGTAAGGAGAATGAAGAGACAGAGGTTGGAAGATGTGTATGGTGATTCCCCACAGTTTCCAAGTATACTCCATTGAGGCACCCAGAAAGAGCTCAGATTTTCATGTACTACTTTCTTAATGTAACATTAAGCAATAGTTACTTCTTGTTGCTTCTGTATCATTATGTAGAGTAAGCCTTCTTGAATCCTCTCAAAAGATCTGCTAACTTGAAGCTTTTATTTTATTTAGACCCTTTCTGAAAACTATCCCTGCTCAATACCATAGACTGCCTAAGAGATCACTAGCACCACTTGTAAACACAACGTATTTCTGTAGGACCAAATTCTCTAATTGCACATGAAGAAACATTAAACTATAAAAAAAGAAGGATATATGATATGCAGTAAAGTACTTCAGTCCCTTGCTTCATAGATCAATCTCTGTGACAGATAAGCCTTTTCAAAACATTAAAGTACCAACATGATAGACTTAGAAGAAATACTTGAATAGAAATATACTTCCATTTAAGTCAATTGCATTTAGGAGAACGAACAATTGAGGCTTGAGTTTTCAAGGGCCCTATTTTTTGTATGTTTTATATTCTTTTAAAAAGTATTGAAAGGATTCTTAAATTTGGAAAATGATTCTGATCACTAATTTTTGAACACGGTACAAAATCCAATTCAGTTTTTAAAAAGCATTTATGTCACACAAAAGGAAGAAAAATTCTTGTCCTCAAGGTCTTTACATTCTATTGGGGAGATAAAACATATACATGGGTAAATAAATGCCAAGTATTTTCAATGGAAGAAAAGCACTTCTGAATGTGAAGAGGAGTACAGAATCAAGAAAGGTCTCAAGTAATCATTGGCACTTGATGGCAACTGAGTTCTGAGCTGAGCTTTGAAGAACATTATAAGGAGGGATGACATTCCAGGAAAGAGGGACAAACCTATGCAGAGACACGAGTGTGTTATGGAACATTGTGCACAGGGAAAATCAAGTAAGCTTATTTGGCAGAAATATAGTGTTCCTAGTGCAGAGTCATGTGTCATACTTTCATTTCACCGGAGGAAATTTAATGTTTCATATTTAGATCCTGGCATGCATGGTCAGACTAACATGTCAGGAGTAATATTCTTTTCCATCAGGATACTTAGGCATCCTTCTGTTCTTATCTTGTGACTTGTCCCTCAAGGCTAGGTCTGTAATTGTAAATGCTGTTAAGTGGTCTTCTATTCCATATCTGCAGGTGAGAAAACAAAGACCCACAGCTTGATTTCAAACATTTGACAGTATTTCTTTTCTTTTACTCCTAATTAGAGTAAAATTATTTTTCTTAAGATAAAAATACTATATTTATTGAATTATTTTGAAACTCTTCAATTGTTATATTTCTTTAGTGTTTGGAAAACATATTTATTAAATTCTAATCTTATTAGAAAAATATATCTAGTGTTTTGTCCTTTTTGTCACTACTTCCATTACAAGTTCCTAAAATGACTCCATACTTTTTCTATAACCATCCAGTCAAACATTGTCACATTCATTTGCTCCAAGATATTCCAACTTTTCCCCAAATACCAATTTCTGAGATATATAAATGCTTATAATGAAAATTGAATGATTGGCTTCCAAAACCTACATCTCAGCACCAGGACACTCCTAGAACAACCTTTTACAGTAAGAAACTGAGGTGTTAAATACTACAGGTTGTACAGGTAGCAAGTAGAAAAACTGAATTTCAAATTTGGTTCTTCTAACTCCACATTTACCATATGGTCCCCTAATGCGTTACCAATCTAAATACAACCATGTTACATTATCTTCCACACTACCCTCACCCCAACTCAGTAATCGCCAGGGGCTTCCTTTTATTTCTGGAATCAAGTATAAAATTTCCTTTTTGATTTTGAAAATCCTTCAAGATCTAGCTCTTTCTTACTTTTTCTAGTCGTCTTATTCAACTAGGTCATGATTATTGTAAGTAATTAATTCTTCAAAGTAATTATATGTATTTAAATTTGCCTTTATGAACTCACATAAAATACAGTAACTGATTCCAACTCAATGGTAATAGATTGTATGGAAGTGAATAATGCTATCATTTTGAGAGATTCACTGGTTGTCCAATTTCTGGACCTTTTCTTTCCTTTCCCTACTAAACAATGGAATTTAGCTTTCTTAATGGTCTCCTGCAGAACATTCCACTTCTCTTTTCCCTGCCTTTTCATGTCTATCCCCCATGCCTAGAATGCTCTCTGTTTTCACCTTCATGTTCTTGTTTTCCTTTACTTTTTTTCAAGACCACCCTCTGCAAGAAACCTTGACCTGAAGCTTCTATTTTAGAGAGGGGCCTAGGCTAGCCTGTTTTCTTTCTCCTTCAGCCCTGTCTTTTTTCTGACATTCTGGATTTCAAAACCATGCCCTCATCTCTTCTTTTCCTTCTTCAACAAACTTTTAGATTTCCTTTTGTATGTTGTCTTCCCTCATTAGAATGTAAGCTACTTCTGGAAAGGAACTGTCATTCTTTAATGTTTTAAAAGGTTTATTTGTCACAAAGATTGAGCTATGAAGGCAAAGGTTGAAGTACATTACTGCATATATTGTCTCCTTCTTTCTCTGTAGTTTAATGTTTCTTCCTGTGCAATAGGAGAATTTGGCCCTATAGAAATACATGTGTTTACCATTACCATACCTTTTTGCTGTCACTTAGCACAATTTTTAAGCACATATTAAACGCTTAATAAATTCTTATTTTTTTCCTTTCTTCCACTCCTCCACTCTTCCTTCCTTCCTTCCTTCCTTCCTTCTTTCCTTCCTGTCTTTCTTTCTTTCTTTCTTTCTTTCTTTCTTTCTTTCTTTCTTTCTTTCTTTCTTTCTTTCTTTCTTTCTTTCTTCCTTTCTTTCTTTTTTTAAACCCTTACCTTCAGTCTTGGAGTCAATACTGTATATTGGCT
>NW_025386599.1:0-11449 GCF_016433145.1 Gracilinanus agilis
CTTCCTTCCTTCCTTCCTTCCTTCCTTCCTTCCTCCCTCCTTCTCTCCCTCCCTCCCTTCTTCTCTTCCTTCCACAGAAATTCATTAAGCAACTACTAAATAAAGCAAACCAGTGGAAAAATACATATATGATTTCAATATATCCCTGATTTTAAGTCTTATAATTTAGCAAAAGGATAAAATATGTGCATAGATGAATATAATCTAAAGTAAAATATAATGATATAAAGGAGTATAAGCTTTTGAGATCAGATAAGGAAAACATCACATAGTTCAGGGATGGAGAAGGGTATGCTGGGATTAAGGAAGGCTTTGTAGAGGAAATAATCTTTGAGTTCTGGAGAGTGGGTAGGATATCAAGAGGAAGAAATGAGATAATTAAATTAAATTTCCCCATTTCCAGTGCCTCAGCCAATCTTATAAAAATTCAGGGATCCAAAGACCTAGGTAATAATGCATTAAAGATTTTAGTTTGACCAAAAGAGAAAGCAGATTCATATATTTCAAGCAATGTTTTTGAGAATAATAGAAATAATGATATCATCAGTCAATAAACATTAAGTGCTTACTATATGCAGAGCATTGTTCCAGATGACAGCATATGAATATTAAAAAAAGTAGTCCTTGCTCTAAAGAAAGTTATATTCAAATGGGGAATAAATATGTAGTAATATAACAAATAAAAAGTAGTTTCAGAGAAATGGGAGTACCAGCAGCTGGAGAAATGAGAATGGTGAGTAAAGTTCTTATGAAAGAGATGATCCTTGAGTAAACTTTTAAAGGGGAACCAAGGTTTCCAAGAGGCACAGATGAAGAGGGAGTGCATTCCAGACCCTGGAGGTCAAATTGTACAAAGATGTAGAGATGGGAGATAGAATCTCACGTCTAAAGAACAGAAAATAGTTTATTTTGGCTGAAAACTAGCACATGAAGAGGATTAAGTGTAATCCTGTAAAGTTTGCCTGGAACTGGACTATAAAGGATTTAAGACTGTAGAACAGTTTGAATGTGAACAAAGGAATTTATATTTTATTGTTGAAGTCATATAGAGGCACTGTAGCTAATTTTATATGTATAGGCATGTCCCTATCTAACATATAATTGATTTCCCTTAAATCAGAACTTTAAAAAAAGGACATGAGTCCCCTCCCCCCCACTATAGAAAGAACTGGAAGAATCTGACTGCAGAGTGAAGCATATCATTTTTCCCTTTATTTTTTTAATGAATTTTTCCGGACTGTAAGCAATATTTCTTTCACAACATGATGAACATGGAAATATGTACCATATAATAACGCATATACAACCTATATCATATTATTTGTTGTTGTGAGGAATAGAGAAAAGTGAGAGGGAGGGAGAGAACATGGATTGCAAAATTTCAGAAAACAACTATTAAAAATTGTATCGATGTGCAAAAAAGTTTCAATTTATTCAAAAAATAACATCAGGGGAAACAGGAAATTATGGTTCCCTAAGAAACAATATTGTAGATATTGATGAGTAATTGACCAAACTGATATGAGGGCTTAGTTAAGCAGTGCTATGACATTATTGTGAAACTATGTCAGTCAGAATGGGGGGATCCTACGGAATTCTTATTATTTCTGTATTTACCATAGGGTAAAGGACCCTATTTAGGAATTTCCTTAGGGCTCCAAATTTCTACCAGATAGGGTGAAAGAATTCTTATATCACTTAACTCATTAACCACCCACTTCTGTTGCCACTGTAAAAAGCCTTTAGGGTGTCAATGGGAAGAAAGGTAGCCGGAGATAATCAGTAAGTAGTGCCAGAAACATATTATAAACATTTGTTATTACAAGAAGTTAAACAAGTTTGTCTGACTAGGAGGATCCATATGAGCTGCAGCTTGAGAACAAATGCCCTAGAGGCCTGTGAAAACAGGAGTTTTCATTCAGTTCTACTGAAATGTATGGAGATGAGGTATAGACCTTCTAAAAGTCCATCCTTATTTTATCTTAAATTTTTGTCATCAAATAAATGTGTAAATTCAATAAATTTCGTTTATGACTAAAATGAATAATTTGCCCTTGCTGTTTATATTTCCAGAACCTAGAGATATTATGATTAATACTTAGGAGTGCTTCCAATCGCTCTGGCCAACTTTGCTAACCATTCCTAAGAAGAAGGAGAAATTGTCACTGGTTTCAATTTAACAGAAGTCAAGAAAAATATTTCTATTTTTAAAGTGAGCATGTGTGTGCATGCACGTGTGCACATTTGTAAAAGCAACCCTGCTTAGATGCCTCATCAGGGAAAATTGACACCCAGATTCCCAAAAATTATGCCATAGCACTTTTTGAGCTTGGAAAGTGACTATGTCTTGCTCTAGGACTATCCTAGCTAACTTTGGAAATGCTCATCAGTGAAAGTTTGAAATCTTGAAGTATTATCTCAAGAGAAATACTTTCTGTGCATGTGCATCACAAATTACAAGAGAAAGGGGGAAAGGATATACTGCAAAAAGTTGGATTCCAAATAGATGGTTATTTATTGACTTGTTATTTTAGTATTACAAGGACATGTGATTTCTTCAATATAGGTTATTCCCTCCTCCAGAGTCTATTGAAGCTCCTCCATTCCTTCATATATATGTCTTTATGAGTTGTTAAGGCAGAAAAAGTCTAGGGACCAGACTTCTGGTGATGGCCCTATCCAAACTTTGCCCAGCTAGTTCTTAGACAACAGGCACTATCCATCACCAGGCCCATACTTATAGCTTTTCAAGTTGGTAGAAACTTCTAGATACTGTCTTTCATTGGCTTAGACTTTGATATTTTAGGGTCCTTTATACCACTATAAGGCATCAGAGGAAGACTATATAAAAATTCTATAGCATTGCCAATATGAACATTGACATCAAAAAGCAACATAGGAATTTTGGCTATATTCCTTACTGTCTCTGTGACATTAGGAAAATTTATTGGCTTATTGATCTATAGATGGAAGGGATAGATAATAATAAAAGGATACAGAGAGTATCTAGTTCAACTCCTTCATTTTACAAGTGAGAAAACTGAGGTCCAGAGAAATTAAATTACTTTTACTGGAGGGCATACTGGCAATAAATGTTAGAGGCAGGATATGAAACCAGGTCTTTTGACTCCAAAGCCAGTGCTTTCTTCTTTTGTACTATATTTTCTCTTACTTTACTCATTTGGGTCTCAATGTTTTTATCTGCAGTTTGGGCAGAGGACTGAATTAGATGGTGTCTATGGTCTATTTCACCTTAAAATACTCTCTGTGATCTATAAAATGGACTTTTTATTTTAAAAAATGTGATGATGAAAGAACTCTCACTATCCAGAGCTACTTGCAACAGCAATTATCCCTTATCATGGTGAGGAACAAGGGGTAGCTAGTCTTATTCTTGGCAGCTCAAAAGGTCAACTTTTGCTGCTAAAATTTGATGAAATCATAGTGTCAAAGACTATTGAATTAATTAATTCCTGCCTTTGTCTCCTGTCCTTATTCCTTTTTGTTGTAGACCTATGATTCCTTTCTGAATTGGATTTAAATTAAAGCTCTTCATAGTAGTTTCAATTTGTTTGAGTTCGTGGATGGAGTGTCCTGCACCTTAAAGAGATAAACATCTCTATTCAAAGGACTTTTGATTTCTGAAAGATCTTTGTCCATAGGTGAAATCTCTTGCATCTACTTCTTTCCATATACATCTGAACCATGGATGGAAACAAGGAGGAAAGAAGAAAAGCAAGGAAGATGGGAGGTTGGTCTAGATTTCCACTATGATCCTTCCTAATCTGAAGTTCTGCAATTCTATGAAAATGAGCATCTTCTACAACCTATGCAACTAATATAAATTAGTATTTATATATTTTTTCATATATTGATATTAAAATATAGTAGAATTCATGTCAAAGCAATGAATCTATTGACTAAGCCAGGCCATGGTTCTAGATTCCTCTCTACCTCTAGATTCCTCTCTACCTCTAAAAATACCCCCAAATAACCCTTGCCTCAAAGTTGATGCCTTTTCAGGACAACTCTAGTAGTAGACATGACAACAGGGATCACATGTACTGCATTCTCTTCCCATATAGTTAAATTCTGTATTTAGGTCTTTACATTTTAGAATTTTTTCATTTCATGTAATTTGAGTATTGTGAGTATTCAGCATTGTGACATCTATTAAAACCTTGGAAAAGTCACTTAAGTTCTCAACCTGAAATTTTTCAACTTTCAAAGGAGAGGTTTGGACTAAACGCATGTATGATCTTCTCTAATTCTAAACAGTCTTTGGTTTTAAGCATTACTGGTATAATTATTTTCCAAGTCTTCTTAATTTTGTTGTATTTTTAGTCTACTTGAACTTGGTGAAATTATCTTCAAAAAATCTCTTTGGGGAGGTAGAAATCAATGCTAATTAAACATTATAGTTTTGCAATTACATTTTGAAAAGTAAAATAGCTTTCAGCCATTTCATTGTTTGAAATTCTCAAATAAATGAAGAAAGTTTATGGGGAATCTAATATTACTATCATTAGAAGTTAAATTAAGCTATTATAATAGAAGAAGGTGATTGCTGAGAAAACTATCCTCTCTGAGATAAGGGTGAAACATTCCACAAACCTTAAAAAGCCATATAAATACCAACTACTATTAGTATTATTATCATTGTCATCTTCACTATTACCACATGATTCATATATTTTTAGATGATGTTCAGATAGAAACAGTCCAAGGACAAGTTAATACCCTGTTCTCATTCCTGTATATTTTAATATTCTGTAGATAGGTGAGAAAAAGGACTGCCTTTATAATTGTTTAAGAGAACTTGGGATAAGAACAAATCTTCTATAGATTCTCTACATGTCCTCAACTTCACTCCCACCCCTCAACTGATGATCTCATTTTCTACTTTACAAGAGAAAAGAAAGCTTATCTGAAATGGGCTTTCTCAACTGCCATCTTCCACACCTCAAAAATTCCATGGATTCTCTTATCTATTCTAATCACATCTATAAACTTGTTCCATCATTCATTACCCTTCTCTCCTACATAACCCATCTCTTCCTCTCTATTGGCTCCTTTCCCTTCTATTTAAAAATTCTCAAAGACCTTTCCTATTCTAAAAATACCCCCAAATAACCCTTGCCTCAAAGTTGATGCCTTTTCAGGACAACTCTTGTAGTAGACATGACAACAGGGATCACATGTACTGCATTCTCTTCCCATATAATTAAATTCTGTATTTAGGTCTTTACATTTTAGAATTTTTTCATTTCATGTAATTTGATTATTGTGAGTATTCAGCATTGTGACATCTATTAAAAATATTGCCCTTGAATTTTTATGGATCATGTTTTGTCTAAATATTGGTAACAGTTGTTGCTACTGTCATTATTGTTATAATCATTATTATGTATGAAAGCTCTCATCTTTTTAATGATATTCAGATAGCAACAGTCCAAGTGACAAGTTGTTATCCTATTTTTGTATTTAGTGTTCCAGAGACTATTACTCAAGTAGATAAAATAATTGTTGTTTGTAATTGAATGAAAGTATTAGCATGTATGCTCATCTTCTTTCTATAGAATTACTGAAAGCATGCTTGATATAGCTCCAGTAGCAGACAGAATGATGGGAACAATATGTACCTTATCATATTCCCATGTAATTTTGACTTCCTCTTCTAGTTCTATTTTCATCCTATGGAGATTTGCTGTCCAAGAAAGATAGTGATCTTCTGATGCATACTCCTAGACAGAATTCAATGGCCCAGTCAGCGGCCACTCTATGCCAAGTAGTTGACAGCTTACCAAATACTTATGGAGAATATTTGGAATATTGCAAAGACTAGACATGGATACCACCTAGGAGCTAATCATATTTCCTGGCCATTATAAGGATAGGAGTGATGGAAGGTCAAAGAATCCAGTTCATGAAGAGCCAGAGTCAATGAATAGTTGACAACAATTGATAGCCATATTGGGAGGATCTGTATCAAGTGATGATTGAAGAAGAACCTACATAAGGGTACTTTCTTGAGACTAGGAGAGCACGAAAATACTGTCCCTAGCCTAAGTAGGCCTATGTGCAAAAAGGAGAAGAGGCAGAGTCTAGATATTACCTTTTCCTGATATATGCTCTATATTATGAAGGCTCAAAGGAAATAGAGGTAAATGACAGTAGCTGACTCCTGTAATAGAGACTGGAGATGGCAGTATTTAATCTTAGTCACCCAAGAGCCATGAGTAGGGAATCAATAGGCCTCAGTTTTTCAACCCACTCACCAGAGGTAAAGAGCCTAATGGTGAAGATATGACAGCAGATCATCTAGCCAGAGATCAGTCCTCTTCCTGGTTTGTTGAATATTGCCAGATAAAGTGACAAAATCTTAATAATGGGGTTCATTGTACATTTAGGCTATTTTAAGTTCAATTAGTCCTTCATTTCTATCTATAATAATTTTATTCCACTTTTATCAGTTTCCTAATACATTCCTCACAGTGGCTTTGCCAAATTTTTTTGTTGTTGTTTTTCTTCAACCCTTCTACCTCACTTGATTACCATTTTTCTTCCACTAGTGACCTAACTTTGGACTTTATAGAGAAGGGAAAGCTCATCTGACATAAACTCTCTTAATTGCCCTCTTTTACACCTCAAAAACATCATGCCTTCCCTGCGCTCTTGATGTTATCTACTCTGCTCTCATCTATAAACTTTCCATCATTCATCACCTTTCTCTCTTACATAATCCATCTCTCTTCCACTGGCTCATTTTCTTTCCATTTAAAAATTTGCAAAAGCTTCTCCAATTCTAAATAAATAAAGTAAGCCTTGCCTCAGAGTTAGTGCCAGATCTTTCTTCTACTTTTTAATGCCAAAATGTGTTTTCTGTAAAAAATGTATTGATGTTTCTTTTTATGTTAGATTGATTTATGAAAATACTTCTATTCCACCTAACAGAGCCTTCCCTTATAAGAAAAGGGAAAAACTTAAGCCAAATCAACTGACACAATGATTATTGCTGACAGGACATATCACATTCCAAATGAGAATCTCTAGTTTCCTTCCAAGTTCAGCTCAAGAGCCACTTTCTACATAATGTCTTTCCTGATTCCCCCCTAATTTCTATGATGGCCCTCAGCATGACCGCAAAATTTTTTTGCATGGCCTTCTATTCCTTTTCTATATATTTGTACATGCACATTTCTCCTTGATAGAACACAAGTTCCTAGAAGATGAGACTATTTCATTTCTGCCCTTGTATCCTGTAATGCAGGATTTATATGTAAATCGTGCATTATAACCCCTAGCACAGGGTACCTAGCCTATAGTAAATGCACGATTAAAACTTATCGATTGAATCACTTCTTGATCAATGGTCTTAATAGAGTGTGGACAATCCTATCTCTGGAGAGAATTGTGAACTATTCATGTCTTCATATCTTCAATTCTTATCCATGTTATTTCAAAAACCCACCAAAGAGCTACCCAGTGTAGTAGAAGCCTCCCTCTGGTTACTTTCATATTTTAAAGAAACTCATCCATTACTGAGGTTGGCAATCCCTTACAATCCCATGTGACTAGCTCACCTTCTTTGTTCTCTTATATCCTTGCTGCCATCAGTTATGCCGTGTCCTGCCATTCTGAGGATGAATAAGGGAAATTGAGATATGTTGTATCCTCCAATTTGTTTTTCAAATTTGCAAACAATTCTACCTGTTCAACATAAATTAGAAATAAGAAGAGAACAGGTTTTTCATCATTATTTTGTAGACTGAACTTGAGGCTTAGGGATTGACCAGGGTCACTAATAGAGTTTGAGAAACTAATTGTGAGTGAATGGTTTCTGCACCCTACTCTAAATGGCTAATTTCTCTTGCCTCCTAAAAATTCTGGAAAGTCATGGACATAAATTCAATCTTGAGTGAAGTTCAGTAATTTAATAATGCTATCATAAGGCTCCAAGAGGCAGTGTTGCAGAGCACAAAGAAAGCTGGCTTCAAAATCAAGAAGTTTAAGCCCCCACATAGACTGTCAACCATATGTATAATCTGGGGTGCCCTAGAGCCAGATATGTTGGAGCCAGATCCAATGGGCTGATTTTCAGTATGAGTATTTAAAGATGCTGCAACAAATCAGCGTTTAGTTTGTTGTTTTGTTGATTGTCTAGTCAAGTGATGGGCAAACTACGGCCAGCGGGCCAGATGCGACCCCCTGAAATGTTCTATCTGGCCACACAACATTATTCCTAATCTGACAGATACAATGAGTAGGATATAATACAATGAAACTTAGAAAGAGTTGCCTTAGAAACAGAGTGACAGATGAGTATTTCCTTTCCTTTGGCCCCCTCTTTAAAGAGTTTGCCTGTCTCTCGTCTATCTAGACCAAGGGGCCAGTAAACTACAGGCCATACACCAAATATGGCCTATCGCCTCCATTTGTACAACCAGTATGCTAAGAATGTTTTGTTGTTTGTTTGTTTTTATGAAATATTTTTAGACTGGATTTGCCTGTAGGTCATAGTCAGCAGATCTCTGATCTACAATTAAGAAAGTGATAAAGAAAATGTTAATACTATAGGTTAAACTTAAAAGTGTATTGTGGGCAAATTCCCACCCCATCTCTGCCAAAAAAGTTGTTAAACATTGACCAGTACACCCTTTCGATAATTCTCTCCCATTCACACTCTACCTCTAAGAATCCTTAGCTTGCTTCAAAACACAGATCAAATGTCACCTTATCTTGATTCTCTTTTGGCTGGTGTCTCCCGGTGAAAACTATTTCATCATTCTTCTGTATTTTATTTGTTACATGAATATTTGTTTTGTTTTTAAATCTCCCAGTAGAATATAAGATCCTTGAAGAAAAGAAGGAAACATAATGTAATGGAGCCTTCTAGTCCATCAACCTGGGTTTTATATGTTGTCGCTGACATATACCAGTTAGTTGACTTAGGGCAAATTATTTAATACCTCAGTCTTAGCTAATTCTCTAAGTCTGGAAGTTTCTAGAAGGTGTTGACTTGCATTGATAAAGAGAATTTCCTCCTGTGAGTATTTCCTTTGTCTCACTGATCACAGGTGTAGCCTGTATTCCTATCCTATGGCTCATGATCTTACCCAGAATCTCTCCAGAAAATCAGAATCCAAGTCATCTTGGTGCCGTTTGCCTTACATTATATGCATTGTTATTTTTGTGCAATTTTCAGTCATGTTCCATTTTTTCTGACCCCATTTGAGCTTTTCTTGGCAAAGCAAGAGTAATTTGCCTTTTCCTTCTCCAGCTCATTTTACAGTTGAGGCAAACAGGTTTAAGTGACATGCCCAGGGTCACATAGCTAGTCTGCAGCCTGATTTGAGCTCAGGAAGATGAATCTTCCTGACTCTGGGCCCAGCGCTTTAACCACTGTGCCATCTAGCTATCTTCATACAAGGAGTGCTTAATACTAAAAGCCTGTTCATTATACAGTCCTAATGCTAGTTTAGTGTCAGAAGCAGGATCTCAAAATCACTTGACTCTAAGGCCACATTCTCTCTATTATCCCATGTACCTCTCTCTTCCTCTACAGCTTCCTTGCCCAACAACACACAAAAAAGGAGAAAAAGGAAATCAGGACTTCCTCTTGATGACTGCCAGGCCTGGATTTCTGGGAATTCTCACACAGGCAGCTTCTACCTGAGGCTAAAAAAATGTAGTCCAAAGAAACTGTTTTTTGTTGTTGTTTTCTCTTTTCTCTTCAGTGGGAAAAGACAGGGCCCTGCTGAGTTTTTGTGAGTGAATACCTTTGAAAGATCTATTGACAGTGAATCTGATATAGAGGGTGTAAATCAGAGCCAGGACAGCAGCCCAGATAATCGCTCTTCAACTTCTTCTCCTGATATTCTAATCTACAGGTCAGCAAAGACAACCTTAGAGTATGAATGAAATATTTTTTTTAAGTAGCCCCAGTGTCTTTAATCTATTCCCACTAGATCACTATCATTATCTGCAATCAGTTCTATATGTAATTAGATGGTTTATTTTTATGTAACAAAACCTATCCCTAATTATGTGTTATTTGCAAATTGCTGCAGTTCTGTGTGCATCTTTAAGTTGAAATAAGGGTCTTGCCCTTCACTGTAATACTGCTTCTGGGCTCTTTCCCACATATCCCCAGAGTCCTGAGTTAGCAACAAGTCATGCTGGGAAAAGGTTTGTTTGTTG
The DNA here is from genome assembly GCF_016433145.1 of Gracilinanus agilis. Classification (NCBI taxonomy): domain Eukaryota; kingdom Metazoa; phylum Chordata; class Mammalia; order Didelphimorphia; family Didelphidae; genus Gracilinanus; species Gracilinanus agilis. The sequence continues at coordinate 10,201 of NW_025386599.1, forward strand.
ATTTTTTGAAAGGTGCTCAGCTGCCTTTTCAACATCTATAAAGTATCTCTCCTGTCAAAGTCACCCTACATGCTCCCATCTGCTAAGTAGAGGTTAAAAAAAAAAACAACAAAAAACTCAATTAAATCCTCCTTATTATTAAGAGGTGGAAGGGGGCTGAGGCAGCTTTTTTTTAAACAAGTGGTTGGTTGTCTTCAGACATTCACACAGCTGTTAGCTGAGATCCTCATAGATGTTTGTTTGGGAAAAACCCAGCAAAGTTATAATCAGTGATGCCATTGAGTGGGACCACCTGAGTGCTGCTGGCTTTCTCTAGCTCCTGCAGGAAGGGAGAATATTCTTTTTTCACACTTAAGACAGGGGTTACAGCAAGACTGGGAGCAGACAGAGACTCAGGATATTACTGGCAAGGAAACTGATTGTTGCTTTTAACTTCTGACACAGTATAAGATTAGAAGAGACTTTCAGGAAAGACCTTATCTAAATCACACCAGAAAGATGAGTTTAAAGTTTTGATAAATGACTCCAAGGTTTAGTTAATTTGAGGGTCAGCAAATGTGTCCTTATGTTAAAGTTAAATCACTTATTTGGCACCTCTGCAAATAATCTGCAATCTTAACTTTTGTGAGTTTTGAGAGATTAAATGCTAAAATCTTATCTAAACCTCTATCTCTTCCAGTACCTCTGATAGGATAGTGGTTAATAAATGCAATGTTAAACTGAAATGAGTGCACCTGGATAATGTATCTCTGTTTTAACCCAAAGAAATAGAATGGGAAGAGATTTTTTTTCTCCTACTCAGGATCATACAAAGGTTATCTGTAGAGAAACTGACTTCCATATATTTAGAAACCAATAAAAGGAAATTTTCTTGCATCATTTAAATATTTTTCTTAAACATTTGAGGTAAGACATTCAGGGTGAGGTACACAAAAATGATTAAGAATTTGATTGGAATCTATTGTGTGATGCTTAGAATATGGGATGGACTGATAAGTACAAGGATAGGTCTATGGACACTTCCATTATTTTTTATCTTCTTCATCGTATGCTCTTTCAATCAGGCCCTTACTGCAGCATGTCAATCCTTTTACTATTCCCAACTTGAATTTCCAACCAACCTCACTCAACAATTTTCTGTATTCTCCAAAGCCACCTTACCTCACCCCTTCCCCATCACTCTTAGCTGAGGACTTTATCAAATATTTCATTAGAATAAAATGAGGCTATCTGTCATAGAGAGAGAGAG
>NW_025386600.1:0-2598 GCF_016433145.1 Gracilinanus agilis
TTGCCTACCCTTACCACTCTTCTGCCTTGGAGCCAATACACAGTATTCAAGACGGAAGGTAAGGGTTTTTAAAAAAAAGAAAAAAGAAAAAAGGTTTAACCTTTCAGTGGTATATTTCAGTTATGAATCCCCTCTCATGAAATCTCACTAATATTTCTATTGTCAAATTTACCTCTCTAGTTCACCTAGAGTAGTTAGCTACTCATAATTGTGTACTTATGTATCTGAGGCCATGCGTTTGACTGGTGTTTTTTTTTTTCTTAGATTTTTGCTTTTTGCAACTTTCTGGACATCTCTCCTATTAGTTTTCTTTCTACTTTGTAACTGTTCTCTATGCCATTTAGTTGGTATCCTTGTGTGTATAGGTACTTTTCTTCCTCCCATTATTTAAAGACCTTCATGATGTCCACTACTTCCCAAGGCAGCCCATTCCCTACCTTTGGACCATTCTATATGATATAAAGTTTTTCTTTATGTAATCCTACTTTCAAAATTCTCTTTTATACAGGCTATAAAAACTGCTATGATCTCTCTAAGAGGTTGAGAAGCTAGGGAAGTTATGAATGTAACTGTCATTCTATGAGGTATATCTCTTTTTAAGTCAAGAAAGCTGTGTTTTTATAACTTGTCTATGAGGAGTTTGAAGAAAAGAAAGAAAAAGAAGGTGAGAAGAAACTTCTTTTTTGTTAGAATTATCTTAACTGTCATTCATGAAGAAATATATGAAAGAAAATTTTATGAGTTCAGAGGAAAACTATTAAAAGTAAATGAGAAAAAGAGATGATTTCCCCCTTGTTATGAATGGGGGGAAGCTCAAGAAAAGAAAGAAAAAAGATGAAGCTATATTTTTCATTATCAAACTATTATAATTTTTATATCATGAATAGGATGAAGAAAGTTCTTGGGGAGATGTTGTGCATGCTATCCTGAATGAATTGATTTGGGTGGTCACTGTTTTCTCAGAAATAAAGTCATATGCTTTTAAATTGAAAGCTGAGGTGACTTTTGCTGTGATCCTTCTTACAGATAAAATATTATAATTATTTATGCCTTAATTTTATTATTATTTTAATTGCTAATAAATTATATATTCAGTAACTTTAATATTAATTTAATCCTAGGAGATTAGGGGATTCAATATAGAGAGATATGTGAATAACTACTTTTGGGAAAGGAAGTTTCCCCAGTTTATTAAACAATATTTGATGAAATAGAGTGGAGGTTCTGAGCATAGATGATTAATTGAGAGATACATTAGAATTTTATTAATTAATTAGAAAACATACAAACATTCTCCTGGACCACCCTAGAACCCAGGAAGTTAAAGAGCAAATGTAGAAATGAATCAAGCAGCAGGCAGAGAGGGGACCTGAAAGCAAGGTTGTTCAACTCCAAACCCTCTAACCTTGCTACATTTATTATTTATTTTACATTATAATAATTATTATTTGGACTATGGCTAAAATCTATTACTCTGCACTTTTGCCCTAATGCTTTTTATTTTAACTTCTAGGGATAAATTGAATAAATCCAATCTTTCTTCCACAGCAGAATATCTTGTTTACTTATAGTATAAGCATCAATTCCTTCACCCATCCACATATTGTATATATTCAGCCCCTTTGTCATCCTCGTTGTCGTTCTCTTACTATCTTGAGTCAATTTCTTTTCTTTTTTTTTTTAATCTCTTACCTTCCATCTTAGAATTAATTCTGTGTATCCATTCCAAGATAGAAGAGCAGTAAGGGCTAGGAAATGGGGTTAAGTGACTTGCCCAGGGTCACACAGCTAGGAAGTATCTGAAGCCAGGCTTGAACCCAGGATTTCCCATCCTTAAGCTTGGCTCTTAATCTGCTGAGCCAACGAAATGGCCCCAAGAAATCCCTTTTCTCTGGGCTCCAGTTAATCTATCTGAAATTGGTAGGGTGCTTCAAAATGTTTTCTAAGGTTCTTTCCACAGCTGTCCCCATGTGGGCAGTGGCCAAGGAAGACAGACACAGATCTAGTTGAAGATCTATGCTTATAGTTCTCCCTGTTGTTTTACTGATCAGTATCTTTTGGCTTTTTTATTTACTTGTCCCCACCTGCTGTGGGTTGAGTGACTTGACTGAAAGTAGAGATCGTGCACTCTGCCTTGATCTTCAGTTTATTAAAAGATGTGATGATAATGAATCTGTTATTCCTGTGAGCCCAGCCAAGTCTCACATAGGATCCTGACAGCTAAAGTGTTCCAGCCTGAAGTGGGCTCAGAAATTGGCTCTTCTCTTTTTCATTTCAGTTCCTATCTTTAGCACAAGAACAATTTCCATAGACATTTCCTCTTTTTAAGAAATTTATTCCTTCTGTTTTTGACTTAAAAGATACTTCTTACCAAATACCCAAACCTACAAAGAACATTTCCTGAAAATAGTTAAATGAAATTGTCTAATTGCATGGTTAAGAATGGTAGTACACTGATTTCTGCTTGATTTTTATACACATTTTGTATATTTGGGTATAGCCATCAGAGTTGTTTTTTTTTTTTTAAACCCTTACCTTCCGTCTTGTAGTCAATACTGTGTATTGGCTCCAAGGCAGAAGAGTGGTAAGGGTAGGCAA
>NW_025386601.1:0-2579 GCF_016433145.1 Gracilinanus agilis
ACTGGCACAACAGTGTACAATTTAAAACAATACATACAACTCAATTTCAACTCCCCATAGTTCAATCAACTGCACCCCAAAGTTCAAAGTTTGGTCTTCATGGTACAGTGAAGGCTTTTCAGACATCTTCATGTGTCCTCACCAAACAAGTTCGTTGTCTGGATTCTGGGGAGATGGCAAGATCCTTATCCTGAAATTATTCTCAAAAGAATTTAAACTTTACATTATAGATTACAAAACATACATTTTCTTCTAAGATTTTATACAATTCAATTCCCTGTGAAATTACTCCTAAAAGAGTTAAATATACATATATTTTTACATTATCGAATTTTAAAACACTTAACAGATATCCCCGTGAGGTAAAACTTAAACACACCTTTTTTCTAAAAAAGGGTACCTCAGGTCAGCTAAGGATGAGTGGCTGAGTCCTGGGGGTTATATGAAGTCAGTTGGCAAAATAAAAAGAATAAAATTCAAGAAAAAGAAGAAAAAATTACTTGTGAATGAAATGTGCAAAAATCTGGGGAAAATTTAACTTAGACCTTTGAATGAAGGTCTAATTAAAGTGAATTCAGCAGTGTGCAATTACCCATTCAGGGCCAGGACTTAAGGAAAATGTCTCTCTCTGATCTGACTTATCATCAGCTTTTTAGGGAAGTGAGCCAAATAAAATAAGCAATCTTAGGTGCTTTCTAGGAATCTAAGTCGAGGGGACCCACGTCCTCTAAAGTTTTAGAAAAGACTGGGACTCCAGGACTCAAACCCCAATTTCCAAGCCCTAAAGTATTGGCATAGAACTGCAGCAATTATGCAGATCTTAGTCAAGTCTCTGACCATGTGCTTTCTTTAGCACTATTAACAGCTTTCATATTCCCTTCTGGAATCAGAGAGGCATTTAAAATCACAGTCCTATAGGCTCAGGTATTTGCTGTAGAATCAGAAAAAGGATAAATAATGATTATATATGTACTTCCAGTACAAGATGAGAAAAGGGGAAAATCAATTTCTCATTAGAAAAATGTTTCAAAAATCAAAAAAATATATATATAGCTTAGAACTAGAAGGGTTATGTTACCCAAAAATGAGACTTTCTGTGAGAGAAAGTGGGTTTTACAAAATAGCAGATTCACAATGCACATTCAGATAGAGTACCATTATTTCCAATAGCACATTTTAAAACAATAAATAATGATGTTCAAAATCATATACTTGTTACAACTTTTAAAACTTGGCTAAGAGTTTCTCAACAAACCCTGTTATTGCTTCCATAGCAAAATCTGATATTTATAAAAGAAACCTTCTGGTATAATCATCCTCAGATAAGAATATACAGGAGCTCCTTGGCTTCCTGTTTTAAAAAATCCTGGGTAGGAATGCTTCTACCCATTTAAGGCAATAATATCTCTAATAATAAAATATATAAGAGCTTTATCCTTTTAAGACAATAATTCTTAAGGATTTAAAGTAAAAGTTAAAAAGATCTCTTGTAAAATTACAAGGTAATATTTAAAGAATGGAAACTTTCAAGGTTCTTTGCAATTACCAAGACATAATAAATTTTTAAAAAGACATGTGCTTCTATAAATCCAGTAGTATCAGATCAACAAGCTGGTCAAAACCTCTTGCCAGTTCTAATAGGTTTTTCTCATTATTTGGGAGTTACAATAAAATCATAAACAGAATTAATCTAGCAGTCACAAACTACATTAACTTAAAATGATTTAGTGTAACAGGAAAATCAACGAAATAAGCAAGATTAATTAACAAAAGTAATTAGCAAAATACAGTAAGATACAGTCTTTTTAAAACAGAAATAAAGCTCATTCAGTTCCGAGGTTTTAAAAGTTCACCCCTGGTTTCAATTTAAGGTTCTTTTGATTGAGTTCTGCTGAGTTTAAGGGTTTTTTCTCTAAAAGTTCAAAGTTCTTCCCCTGAGTTCAGTTTTTAATCACAAGCAAGTCTGAATAGGCCATTCGGCCCCATTAAGGGTAAACGCTAGGTCCACGTGGTGTCGGGTCATTGTAGAAAATCCCACATGTAGAGCTTGTGTGGGTGGCTAAATTAGGTCTTTAGAGAAACATGTGGAAGGCTAGAAATAGGGAAAAGGGGAATATACTACCCAAATGGTTTGCGGCAGAGCTGAAGCAGCCTCTGGAGGTCGAGAACTTGGCAAGTCAGGACTGGGTTTGCTGTTGGGGCTCGGGGTTCTGGACTCCAGCAGTCAGGATCGGAGATCAAGTCAGGAGATCAGCAGCAGCAGAGACACAGTGGCTGGGCTCCGGCATTTTAGTGTAAAGCCAAAAGCCCGAATCGGCTGGCCTGACCTCCCTCCCAAGGAAGCTTGGGCTAGACTGGCTGGTTGAGTCCCGCCGGAGGCAAAAACGTGCTCTTGCTTTTAGCAAAAGCATGGCAAGGAAAGTCACTTTCCTTTTTTAAAAAAGTGCTCAAAAGAGCTGAGCCAGATGGCCAAAAAGCAGGCATGGTTATAGTTAGGCTATCTGGAAGATTTAGAGTTCGAATTTTGACCTTCTGGTTCGCCAAATTATTAATATGAAAAATGATAAAGGCTGGTATAA
>NW_025386602.1:0-5551 GCF_016433145.1 Gracilinanus agilis
TATATATACATATATATATATATATGGAGAGAGAGAGAGAGAGAGAGAGAGAGAGAGAGAGAGAGAGAGAAAGAGATAGAAGACTCTTAAATATACTCTCCAAACCCAATCTTGTCTATGAGCTCAAATATGAGATTCCCAGATGTTTTTTTTTCTGTCCTACTGAAATTTCAGATAAAAAATGCCTACATCTGAACTCAAATTATTCCTATCTATATACCTGATGCTCTTTATAGTCTCCTAATTTCTTTTGAAGGTTCCAAAGATAATTAATTTAAAGGCCACATATTTTTGGGGGAAAGTTCAGTACGTTATTTTACTCATCCACTTCAGGCTTTAGGTATATAAATGATGAATGGTCAAACACGCCCTCTGTAAATGTTGATTTGTTAAGTAAACAGCAATTTCTATCCTTCATAGTATATTTGGATATTCCCATAGACTGAAAACTGTCTAAGAGCAGGAATAGTTTTTGTTTTTGTTCTGTGTGAAGTGCCTCAGAATTTTTAGAAGAGAAGGGTGGCTCTGGAACTGTGATTTAATATTGGAAAGAATTTTTAGTATGGAAACTTTCCATTGATGTAGATCAGAAATTTTTCTGTAACTTACAGTCTTACAGATTTACTGAGGACACTGAAAGTTTAAGTGATGTGCCTCTGTTTAGACAGCTTAGATGTGTCAAAGATAGGACTTTAGAAGAGGTCTTCCTAACTTAATGTTCAATTTGCTATCTATTATGGCACACCAGCTATGACCTTATACATAATAAGGGCTTAACTCAAGTTTATTGAAGACTTAAATTTTCTTTATGAGATTTGCTGGGAATTATTTTTGTCTTTGGATCACTAATAGATATTTATAGTTACTAACAACATTTTTAAAAAGTGTCAAATTTAGCAAACAAGTGCTAAATTTATTTTCCATGACCTACCTTGTTTCCCAGGTACAAATCTACTAAAAATTCAGTAGCAATGATTCTTGCAGCCATAGAATCTGCTCTAATCTTGAATGTCTCTGTCCGAGGGGATAATAACTATAATCATTTGTTGTTGGCACAATTTTTCTCCATCCCATAGGAGCCAAAAGGGCAGCAAAAGTAGAGTTGCCTTTAATAGATATTTTCTCCACCATCTCAGCATAATCATGAAGCTCCTTTTCCACACATTGAAATCTAGTTTCCTAGAGCATTGAAACACTCAGTGATTTTTTTTCAGGGTCACACAACAAAGCTACTATGTATGAGATGTAGAACTTGAATCTCAGTCTTCTATGCTCTGAAGATGGTTCTCTATCTATAATGCTAGTTATTTGATATGACCATCACCCTGTTTTAATGATGAAGCCCTGCCTTTGAAATCAATGTGATGTTGACTTGGTGGTGATACATCTATGCCCACCCTCAATTCTCTGATGATTTTTTTTCCTTGATCTGTTTTTTTAATCACAGGGGCAGGATTCTTTCTAAAAAGTTCTCCATATGTTACAGAGCTTATTTTCCTCCACTTCCATTGAACATTTGTGTTCTGCTATAGCTCAAAGATATTAATTATATACTTGTAAGGAGTAGGTTTAAAATAACAAACTCAAATTTGCAATTATTCATTCAGCATCACTATACTAACAGCTGTATATATTTCATGAACATTTCAAAAATCATATGTGGATGTAGCTGTGTGGATTTTATTTCTGAATTATTTCTAGAAATAAAATTGAAGAGAAAGTACTGTCTTGGAATGACTCTTTTGGAGCCATAACTGAGGGATAGATTATGGGTATTTGACCCAGGTTGTTAAAGACAGTCCTCTACATCAACCCAACTTCCTGTTCAATTGGTTTTTTTCCCACCAGGTGAAAGATCTTTTAATTATGCCTCTTTATGATTCCTAGACCTACTTGGTTCTCTGTTCTTTCATTTTTCTCCCCAGTAGATGTTTCCCACTGATGCTTTCTGCTCTTATTGGGCTTCTCTGACTTCAATGTGAGGAAAGTTCACCATCCAAGTAATATGGTCTAGGGTCAGTGGAAAAAGCAATGAACTCAGATTCAGAAGACTTTCGTTATCCATCTACTAGATTTATAGCCTCTTGTGTAAGTCACTTCCCCTCTATGACCTCAGTTTTTACTAGATTGGAAAGAGGGAACAACTATTCATTAAACGTGTACTATGTGCTAGGTAATATATTAAGAGTTTAAATATATATATATATATACATATATATATATGTATATATATATATATATAATTTGATTCTCATAGCAACTTTGGATTTTATGATCCCCATTTTACCATTAAGGAAATTGAGGCAGACAGAGGCTAAATGACTTAGCCAGAGTCACACAACTAGTAAATCTCTAAGGGGAAATTTGAAGTAAGAACTTCAGGCCCAGATAACTTACAGTAAGGTTCCTCTAAGATGAGCTCTAAGGCCTCTTGTAGCAATAACATTTTGAAATGTGTAAAGTGCTTTAGGGTTGAGAAAGTAATTTCCTTAGAAACCCTTGAGAGAATGTAATATGATTCTGTTTTCACATTGTCTCTTTGATGTGAACTTGACTTTTGGGTTTCTTGCATGGAAAGATATATGTCTATCTGCTTCCCTGAGTCTTTTATGTATCACAGTTTATCATATATATCTCAAGCACCAATTATGCACCAAGCCACTTAATACAGAGTAGATTATTTTTTTTGGCTACATTTACAATATTTTCACAATAGATTCTCTATTAAACCTGTCATGATTTTATTAGGATTTGGGGAAAATAGACTGCAGAATCATTCTGGCTAAAAAGAGCATTGTCTGGAAACACTGGATTTTTCTGAATTTAAATTTTAAAAACTTTCTTTTATAATACTTCAGAAGGAACAAGTCTCTGTTACCACCATGGGAATTGTCCAGAGTCTAATTATATCCTGGATACTTGCTGCCTGTCATAGCCAGGACCAAAGGTGACCTCCCTAAGGACTCTGATCAAGTCAAGATAATTTGTTGACATTTTGAGGAACTTTATGATTATCAAGCTTTGATAAAAAGGGGGAAAAGGTTTGTTTCCTCTTATGGTATTCTTGATATCTATATTCCCCTATGTATTAATTGCTCAGATTTATACACCATTTTAGAGCTTGTGAAACTTGTTTTGCTCTCTATGAGAAGGGGATAATAAATGCATAACTAAATCCTTTGAAGGATTAGTATGAGGATCAACTTTAGGTAAAAATAATATTGGGAAGAGGATGTTCATAAGCTCAAATGCTGTGTAAATCTGAGTAAATATTACATGGAGGCAAGGGCAGTCATGGCAAAGGAACTAGTAATAATAGTAATAATCACAATAATAGAATGTATATATGATTTGCAAAGTGCTATATTAATATTATCTTATTTAATTTCACATCAAGCTTGGGTGATCAATATTATAATTATCCCCATTTTAAAGACCAGGAAACTGAGGCAGAGGGAAAAGGTGACTTCTTTAGGGACACAGAGGTAACAAGAGTCAATAGCAGGATTCAAATACAGATCTGCCAAATGAATATTTTATACTGCCCATAAGTAGATACTGTCTATATAAGCTACTGTAGCTTGCCAATTCATTTAAAAATAGATTTTTGAGACCAGAGTTACTCTACTCCCATGTACCTGCTTTTCAACTTTTGGTAAATGTCTCATCTTCTCTTGGCTGTGGGTCCACAATTTCTAAAATGGGGCCAATAACACTTGTCATATTTACTTTATAAGGTTTTTTTATCATACATTAAGAAGTCAGTTTGATTTAATAACATTTTCAAATAGCTATCAGTCATGAAATTGGCATTTCTCCACTTGTTTCATTTTTAACGGGTCTAGACAGTTTTCATAATATACAGGGCTCTAGGGCAAAAGGCAGGAAGAGGAGTTCAAATTCTGCTTCAGACCCTTGCTACCAGTGTGAACTTGGATGAGTTACTTAATACATCTGCCTTAGATTCTCCATCTGTAAAATAGGATAACAATAATATCCTATTTCCCAGGATTGTTGTGAAGGCTAAAACAATTGTAAAGTTCCTTGCGAAACTTAAAAATGACTACTTTTCTTACTATTCTTATTTATTGCCTTATACTATTCAGATTATAATTTGTTATATTCTGGGAGATCTAGAATCCTAAATTGCCTTTTCTTCAGTCAGTCACTGACTCATACAGTATTCCTGTCATTTTAATCTTCTTGCCACTTGTATTTCTTTTGTCAATTTTTTTCACTTAATTATTTTTGAGTTCTATTTTTAAAATATTTTATCTATTTAGAGATATATGTTTTAGATATCATTTTTAAAATTATGCTAATTTTGTTTTTAAATGTAGAATTGAGAACTCTAAATTCTGATGCATATCAATTTATCATTTTTATATCTTTTTTTAAGTACTCTGAAATTTTTAATTTTTTTTTGTGTTATCTGAGGCAGTTCACAGAACTGTCTTTAATTAGGCACTATTGCTTCATTTTCATTTGTATTATATCACTAAAGATATTTTCTTTCAGTTTTTATACATTCTTCTTTCTGATTTGGAATTGTATCTTTTGCTTTGTGTGTTTATATGCTGGATTTTTATTGAGGCTTTTTGTCCTGATGTCTTGTATTTCAGCCCCTTTTTTTATTCCCTCTTGATCTTTTTGTAATTTCTGATAAATAGAATGTCAGTGCTGAGATGCAAAGTTGTCTCAATCTCCTAATGTGGAGAGATATTTTGCTCACCTGCATCCCTTCCTTGGAGTAATCTTTGAGGAAACAGACTGGCTCTAAATATGTTTCAGTGCTCTTGCTTTCAAGTCCGATGTGGCCAGCTACACTGACACTGCCTGCTTCTTATTTTGTTCTCCTTTTCTTTATATGATGCAACAAATATTTGTTGCTGCTTGTGGGATTAGAGTGTTCTGTGAGTCATTGTAGCCTTAGAGAGCCCCTACACTAGGACCGGAACCTAGTCAAAAAGGTAGTATATTTTCTACTCAATTCTCATTCGTTAAATTTCTTTGCTTCTTTTGATTAGGTAGAGTCAGGACCTGCTGCTTTTTGTGGATTGGGCACTGTTGGAATGTTCAGGTAGAATCACTAAAGAAGCTGTTCAATTAGTACCTAAAGAAGCTTGTTAGTATTCTTACATACTTGTTGAAGCTGTGTGGAGGAGAAGAGATGCTGAAATATGGTTTTATTAATGTCCTCCAGTATTAATACATAAAAGATTTTATCTTGTTGAAGATTCTGTCTTCTTCTGTGGATTTTGCTATAATTATTCTTCATCTCATATATAATTCTTTTTGGGAGGAGAGGTTTGGAGGGTTGACAATTTCAGCCAAAATGACTAATATGCCATCTTTCTGGTCACATTGCCTAGGAGTTTAATTTAATTTTTACATGTATATACATCCACAAATATATATATTGTGAGTATAATATACAATAAAAAATTTTATATGGATCTACAGTGAGTAGAAAGAATCTCATATATTCAGTGTCAGAAGACAAATGTTCAAATCTTCGTTTGACATATATATATGTGTATATATATATATA
>NW_025386603.1:0-3121 GCF_016433145.1 Gracilinanus agilis
GAGGACGAGGAGGACGAGGAGGACGAGGAGGAGGAGGACGAGGAGGAGGACGAGGAGGAGGACGAGGAGAAAAAGAATTTTGGATCAAATATATTGATAATGGACTATAGGAGGTGAAGTAACTCACCCAAAAACCTACATTTTCATTTTGACATAGATTGGGCCTGTTAGTTGTATGTTTACCCAATCTGGCTTGTTTATATTAAAAAGACTGAGGGTTCTTTAGCCCACAAACAACATTTAATGCCAAATGTCAAGTATCAGACGTTGAGAAAAGCAAACATCTGAGTTTGCAGTCCTTCCACACTCTTTAACTGCTCACTCCCAGCTTTCTAGTCCTGGGGGAATCATTGGCTCAAACTTCAAAGATCAGAATGCTCCCAAACAAACAGGGGTCATAAAAATAAATGGGACCATTTTCTAAGAGGGAGAGGGAATAAATATATATACATATATATGCATACACACATATATTTGCACATATTTACAGGCAATATGTGTGAGTGAGTGAGCTCTAATTAGAAAAGGCATTTTATAGCACTTCACAATCTTTTTACTTCCTATTCCTTGCTAGACACTCTGTAATTCAGGGATATTGGCCACCTTGCTATTCCTCTGCACCTCCTGACTGCATTTGTACTGGTTGGCTATCTCCCATGCTTGTAATGTTCTTTATTTCTTCCTACCTTTACCTCCTAGATTCCCTGGCTTCCTTCAGTTATACATAAAATCCTCCTTTCCTTTAGAAGCCTTCCTCAATTCCCTCTTGATGTTAATGCATTCTCTTGTGGATTTTAAAATTAATATTCAATGTTCTAATTATTATATAATTATCATATTTAATAAGATTTATTAAAACAAAAGCTAGAGCAAAGGCAAGGCTCCCAGACAGATCTCATGGAGAAGAGAAAATGAGGGAGGAGCTACAGAACTTAAAAAACAAAAATGTGACTATGCAAACGTGGAGGTGCAGGAGAGATTAAAGAAAATTTTGGGAAATATTAAGGGACTTCTGGGGGATGAAGTCCAAGGTTCAAAATCACCATTTATACACTCTCTCGTACTATTTCTAATTTTTCCTGTATATATCTTGTTGGTACATAGATATTTGTATGTTGTCACCTCCCTTAGACAATGAGCTCCTTAATAGTAGTGACTTGTTTTTATTTTTTTGTCTTTATTTTTATCTCCATGCACCATAGTGCAGTGCCTATCTAACTCCAAATCTAGTTTCTGTTGTTCATTTGTTTCAGTCATGTCTGACTCTTCATGACCCCATTTGGGGTTTTCTTGGCAAAGACACTGGAGTGGTTTGCCATTTCCTTCTCCAGACCATTTTACAAATGAAGCAAACAGAGGCAAACAGGGTTAAGTGTCTTTCCCATCTAAATGGTGCGGCATACCACTAGTAAGTCTCTCAAGTCAGATTTGAACTCAGAAAGACAATTCTTCCCAATTCCAAACCTGGTACTCTATCCACCATGCCACCTACCTGCTTCCACATTTAGTAGTTTCTTGATAAATCCTGATTGTCTGAGTGTTGAATGACTGACTTTAAGACTTGTAAAATACTTCATATGTATTATTTCATTTGATCTCCTTAATTGCCCTGTGTGGTTAAGTGCTACAAATATTATCATTCCTACTTTACAGATGAAGAGAATGAAATTGAGAAAGGTTAGAGACATGTCCAGGGTCACACAGCTGATGACCTTCTAAGGTATAGGATTTGAATACAGGTATTCCTTATTCCAAATCCTATGTGACAGTTCCTCCCTAACAAAAGTAGTGTTTAATTGGAAAATCTTGAACCCTTAGACTTCATCTCCCAGAATCCTTTTCCCTTCCTCCACATAGTGTCCTTGTGTATTATTTATAAGTTGTGTGTAACCCCTCCCCCTCACTATCTTCTCTCCCAACTGTGACTGGGTTAGCTCCCTTTTTACTCTAGCTTTTCATTTTCTTTTACTTCAAGTTATTATTAATAAATCTTGTTAAATATAATACTTGAAGATATTATATATTAATTCTTAAGCTTACAGTAGGGCCACAGGTTCATAAATGGTAGAGCTGGAAGGAATCTTAGACACCAACTAGTCTAACACCTATATTTTAGAGATGGAGAAAATGAGGTTTAGAAAAGTTAAGTAATTTTCCCACTGTCTGACATATAGTAAGCACTTAATAAATCCTTTTGGATTGATAGAAAACTATCAATCTAGTTACCTTCCTATCTGACAACTCCTTTTCAGTATTCTTCCTGAATCTTCATTCAGAACATTTTCACTAGCTCTGGGTATTTCCCAGAGCTCTACCATAGACTCTCTCTTTTTTTCTTTACTCTCTATCCAGTGATGGGCAAACTTTTTAAAGAGGGGGTCAAAGGAAAGGAAATGCTCCTCTGTCAGTCTGTTTCTAAGGCAACCTTTTCGAAGTTTCATTGTACTGTATCCTAATCATTGTACTCATCAGATTAAGAATAATGTCCCCCTGTGGATAGAACATTTCAGGGGGGCCCCCTGCATCTGGCCCACAGGCCATAGTTTGCCCATCACTGGTCTATACTATCTGATTAGATCATTGGTTCCAAGGGTTCAATTAGCATATCTCTGTAGCTAATTCCCAGATAGATAGATAAGTCTATATATATTTACACACACACATACACACACACACACACACACACAGACACACACACACACACACACACACACACACACACACACACATCCCTACTCTTTCTCCAGAGCCCCAGGCCCACAGAATCAGCTATTTTTTGGACATTTTGAACTGGGAGTTCCATTGATTTCTCAAATTCAAATGTCAAAAAACAGAATTCTCAATCTTTTCTCCAAAGCCTCTCCTCTTCTCAATTTCCCCATTATTACTGACGATATTGTAAGGCACTCAGATTCACAGCCTTGGGATTATCTTTCACTTCTCACTGCCACTCATTCCACATATCCAAACTACTAACAAATATTGTTTCTATTTTCACAACATCTCCTATATATTTCTCCTTTCCACTCATGCAGATATCACCCTACTCAGGCCCTTCTCACCACTCACAAGGATTATTGCAATCACTTTTCTTTCTTCTTTCCTCGTCCTCCTCCTCCTC
>NW_025386604.1:0-9500 GCF_016433145.1 Gracilinanus agilis
ATATTATATATAATAAATATAAATATATATAAACATGTATAAATGTATGCATATGGAGACAGAAAAAGGGAGGGAGGGGGAGAGAGAGACAGAGAGAAAGAGACAGAGAGAGAGACAGAGAGAGAGACAGAGAGAGACAGAGAGAGACAGAGAGAGAGAGAGAGAAAGAATAATCATTTAGCAGTGGTTCCCAAACTTTTTTGGCCTACTGCCCCCTTCCCAGAAAAAATATTACTTAGCCCCCTGGAAATATTAATTTTTAAAAAAATTTTAATAGCAATTAATAGGAAAGATAAATGCACCTGTGGCCATCACCACTTCCTTGGATCACTGCAGCACCCACCAGGGGGTGGTAGCACCCACTTTGGGAATCACTGATTTAGTGTAATGGTATTCAAATTGTGGTCTAGGGACCTCTGAAGACTTTAAGGGGATTATTGAAGTCAAAACTAAGTTCATAATAAAAATAATAAAATTTTAAAACTTTTATTACAGTATATACTGATAGAATCCACATCAACAAAAGCTCTCTGGCAACTTCAATAATTTTAAAGGATGTAAATGTATTATAAGTCCCCAAAGTTTGCTACTTCATGGGATTAAGGATAGAGGGGCAGTCTTTAGTGTCATTGATTTAAGACCCATCTCTGAAAACTATTGGTTATATAAGCATAATCAAGCCATTTAACTTCTTACATCCCTGCCTATAAATTGGGAAATAGTTGCAACTCTACATTGGTTGAAGGACTTTCATTTTTGGGAACTCCATAAATAATAGACCCAGAATACATAGTGACAAATCACCTTGCTGATGGCCACTAATCACATTTACAACAGTGGAACTATAGCACCACTTGGAGTTTAGGAACTATGTTTAAATATCAGTTCTATAACTTACTATCTACCTCTTAGTAACTATGACCCATATCAAATCATTTCCTCCCAGCCTTTTCTTCCTCAATGGAACATGATGGGGTAGGAGTGGATAATTTCTAAGCCCTTTCCAACTCTATCTTTCTATGGGTCATTTAATGGCATCATCATGTTGGAATTTGGGGTGATTGTTCAGTCATTTCAGGCATCCCAACTCTTCATGACCCCATTATGGGGCTTTCTTGGCAAACATACTGCAGTGGTTTGACGTTTCTTTCTCTAGATCATTTTATAGATGAGGAAACTGAGGCAAATGGTTGGTTAAATGATTTTCCCAGGGTCACACAGCTAATAAGTGGCTGAGGCCAGATTTGAACTCATGAAGATGAATCTTCCTGATTCCAAGGCCAGAATCACCTAACTAAGATGTGTCTCATCTTACTTTATCTAAAGTCAAATACTTGGTTTATTACAAGAAAAAAAAAGATATTGTAGCACTAGAAATGTTGATGTTAGGAGCAATGAGTTTATGGACTGGAAATTTTTTTAATTCTTTACTTCATCTTGGAAAAATCAAGACATTGTACTTCTTGATTATCAATGTTAAGAGTACAAAGAATATGAAGAGCATTACTAGAGCATTAAAAAAGTCAGAAGATAATGGAGATCCTTTAAGAAATATCAGTAACAAATGACTTGGGCATTAAAGTTATAATGAAGACTAAAAGGTCAGACATGAAAAAGAAAATATAAGTGAAGGCACAAAAGCAGAGACTTTAAACAAATGATTTAATCAGTTGGAAGAAAAGAAGTTTAGATATGCTATAAGAAATTCAACATTTTTACTGACATCATTTCAGGTCATTAAGACATTCTTTTATCTAAATAATCATATTTTACCATAAAGAATCAATTAAAATTCAAATATTCTTTCATATTGTAAACCAAGAAGTACAATTTTTGATGGTACTTTCCCCACTGCATAGGGAATATCTCTCAGTACTTTCTAAGCATCACTAAGTGGGAATATTTACTGCTTTTATTGTAAGATGGCAGTTTTGGTCAGTTTCCAGGCCAGACTCCTACAGGGTCATTAATTAAGAGTTGATGAGAGTGGATCAACTTTAACTGTCATCAGAATTAGAGTTGAAAGAATGTTCTTGCCAAGTATTGAATGGAGAAATGCATACTTAATAGAGACCCAAATGTCTTTAGCCAGATTGTATACCATTACTAACAAGTACTTATTAATTTTTACCATTTACTAATTTCTGAAATAGTTTTTAAAAATTGTTTCCCAAAATTAAACCTGTCAAGAACATTAAATACATGCTCATGGGGCTTCTTTTCCCCCATGATTTTAAAATAATCTGCATCATTGCTAGAAAAATGGCTCAAAACTGTGGAGAGACACTTTGTGGGGACCAACCTTCTTCTCTTACATATGAGGAAACAGGATCAAAGTTCATGAGCTGGGTAACCTAAGGGGGAAAAAACTGGATTCATCTTAGAAAATAAGGAAATTTAATTCTTGATTATCAGTGTTAAAGTATAAAGCTGGGCATTTAAAAAAAAGAGAGAGAAAGCACACAACTAGTAAGGGACATAGAAACCATCTCTGATGACTAAGAAATTAGGATGCTACCCTTAGAAATGATTTTTCATTTGTGTTTCCATAATGATTCTTCCATAATGAGAGAAAGAATGTTAGACACAGATATTATAAAAGAAAGGAGGGAAAAGGCAAAGAGGACACACTGTAGCTAGTTAGTCATAAAAGTGAAACATGTAGATGAAGTTTCTAAGAACCTCACAGGCAGAAAGAGTTTTCCCAAAGGATCTTGCTAATTAATGAAGAAATAGGATACTGGAGCTTATCCAGAAACAATTCAAATGGGATAATGCATTAAAAGAGATTATGAAATACAACGTTAGGAAAGGATACAATTATACAAGCCCAAAGTTAATTGTATTCCTAGCAGAAACAAACTACATATCACAGGGGCCATCATTCACTATATTTTTAGATTTCTAATCAATAGATAAAGTGTTATATCAAGCAGCTTCTCGCTGGAATGAATTTTTAACAATTTGCAGAGGGAAAGAATAGCATCCTGTGAGAAAAGGGTGAATAGCCTGGAAACTGGAGCTGTCTAATTTCTCTTTTGAATTGTGGCAAGTCTGGTATTCACAGCACACACAACTGTTTATACAACAGGAAACAGAACTGGCATTCACACCAGCCTTGAGTTAATATTATGTGTTATTTAACAGGCTTCTCGTGATCCCAAGGAAAAAAATAAGTCAGATCAAGAAAAGAAGAAAACATATTTTATTAATATAAACTATAAGAGAAAAGGTATTTCTAATTCTGATTTCCTTTCCATTAAACTAAAAATCAAATCAAAATTTTAAAACAAAATAAAAATCCATACATTACCACTAAAAGTTTTTCTTTTAAATTCCTTTACTGAAACATTAGAAAACTTTAATTAGTTTTAAAGGTTGTTTGGGTCACTTTTTACTTAGAAGCCCTATTACACTTGGGTTTCCAATGGACAGATGGATTGTCAGGTTGAGTTTAAACATAAAGTCCCACAAACTGTTCTTTAAGGATGTTTTTGGGAACTAAAGATTTTTGGTCTCAGACTGACAGATTTTTACCAAGCTTTTCCATGGATATTTGCATGAGAAAGGTACTTTCTGCCTTGGTACTTATGTAAATTACCTCATTTCACAGCTCTAGTTGGTCATTTTCCTTTGACACAAGACATTATAAAGGGAAATAGAGACCACCAAAGACAGCAGAATCAGTAGGGGGAGTGAGGGAAGCTTCAAGAACTAGAGATTGAAACTTTAGACTGCGAAGGGAAATAAGGGTCCATCCCTCTCGTTTTACAGTTGAGGAAAATGGAACCCAAAGAGATTTCTTGATGTTATATAATTTTCAAGTGGCAGAGACAGGAATGGAACATAATTTCTCTGAATGGCAAGCCACCAATCTTTTCTTAAACCACAATGAAATTTAATAATGCTTTTAATCTACATGGATTAATAAGACATGTTAATATGGCAAATTACATATAATAATAAAATGTCAGGCACATATTGGACCTCAATAAATGTTTTCAAATAAATGAGCACTCTTTGGCAAATCCATGCATCGTGTGATTAAAATATTTTAAGTTCATTGCATTAGTTCATAATATAAAATTTAAAGGAATTACAAAGGGCCAAATTACAAATCTGGATTCATTCAAAATGTTCAAGTACTGTTGTTTCTTTTTTTTGGTTGGGGGGCTACGAAAAAATCTTTTTCAGAAGTAATGGGTCTGAAGATTAGCTTTGCATATTGTATTAGAAAATAAAACCTATATGACTGATTTCCTTGGTATTTTGATTTGACAGTGAAAGATTCCCACAGATGGTTGCATATTTCCTATCATCACTAAAAAGTTATATTCTCCAGCTTGAAATGGCAAACATGAAAATTTTCTATAAAAGTCCCAATCATGAATTTTTCAAATAGGAGAGTGATATGCACTATAGAGGTCTATTTAGAGGGCAAAGACTCTCCAGCCTTGGCATCCCTAGCAGGGAAAAATACAGCCTAGCCCACTTGCCTCTATACCTCTATCTCTTAAAATTTAGTGGATATCTTTAGTGGGCCAAAAATATTAAGGTAAGAAACTTCAGCAAAAGTCTAATGGAAACAACATTAAAAAGTCATTTGGTAAGGGACACGTCTTAAAGACTCCATTGTATGGTTCAAATTAGTTAAGGGCAATTTAATTTCTGGGTTAACTTGCAATGAACTTGTACCACATATGGGATTTTTTTCCCCTTTGTCTATGGCACATACAGTACCACTCCCTACACTTCCCCGAAATAAAAATTCGCCACACATCCCACAATCAAAACTTAAAAAAAAACAAACTATTGAAAACATCAGAAAAGTTGGAGTTTTAAATGAATGCTTAAATGTTTTTAAGACTGTTCTGCCTTTAATCCTCATGGAGATTTCAATTAAACCTAAATTTATTTGACAAATTATCCTATGCTTGAACCCAGCCAACGTTCATATTTTTACAGTTGTTTCCATATTTCCTATTCCTCCAGCAACTGACATAAGGCTTTAATTTACCCCCACAAAAGAGCTCTGTTTTTTCTCTTGGATGAATACTAGCTACTCTTCCAATTCCCAGAATGTCTAGACTAGTCTAGTTTGAATGCATGAACTATCTAGATAGGGCGAACACTACTGGACACACACAGATTCATTTACCATTCCATGGTGCAAAGAAAACACTGAATACTAAAATCTAAGTCCTAGTTAACTCTTTTATCATGTTAAGGGGGGGGCAGACAAAATCTGTGCAGACTTGAAGGGGCCAGGGGTCAAGGAAAAGAGTGGAATTACTATGAGACTGGAATGTGTCTTATCATCTATCTTTATTTTAGAAAAACAGAGACACATTATTAAGTCTTTTGTCTGAACATCCCATAATCAGTGTCTTCAATTGTTTCCCAGTCATCTCTGACTCTTTCTGACTCCATCTGGGGTTTTCTTAGTAAAGGCACTGGAGTGGTTTGCCATTTTCTTCTCTAGCTCATTTTACAGATGAGGAAACTGAGGTAAACAGGGTTAAGTGACTTGCCCAGGGTCACACAGCTAGTGTCTGAGACCGGATTTGAACTCATAAAAGTTCTCATGAACTCTCATGAAAAAAAAAAAAAAAACTCATGAACTCATGAACTGAGTCTTCCTGATTCTGAGAACAGTGCTTTATCCATTGTGGCAACCTACCTACCTATGACCAGATCAGGCCAGTAAATTTTCCCAAATGGATAGCAACTTCTTTTTTCATTTAAGTTCAATGCAATAATCCTATTTATTATATAAATTCTGAAGGTAGGGCTTGGATGGGTTTGAAACTGGGGGCAAGAAGAAGGACAAAACAAAGTATAGAACCTGCCCTGGTGGAGCTTACATTCTGTGAGAGAAGATGGAAGATAATTTTATCCAGATAAACGATAAGTACAAGATAACTGGAGGAGGAAAAGCTCACTAAGAACTAAAGGGCCACAGAGGGAGAAGGTCCAGTTGCAGTGATTATCCCAAGCTGAACCTTGAAGTAAGCTCAACATCTAAGAATTCATCTATAAAATTAAGACTTGGACTAGGTAACCCATTCTAACTCTAAAATTCTCTGAATCATAGAATTTAAAGATTTTATAATCATAATTATAGACTGAATATATAATTAGAGATTCTGTAATTCATCCTTCTACCCACACTTTAATGATCCCAAATAGAGTTTTCTCATCCACAAAAATGAAAGAATCATTACTGAGTTTTGAGGCAACTCCTATCTTAAAACCTATCAATCCTAAAATTAAAATAAATCCTTTTTTTTTACAGGAACCTGGAATTGCTATAATCATCATCAGTAAACCATCTCAAAGTTCAAGGTAGTCTACTGCCATGTCATTCTTCCTTGTAGGGAGCTCAGATTTTGCACAATTATTTCTAACCTCATTTCCTCTCACCTGAACTATTTTAATAAATTGCTATATGATTCTCCCTCCTCCACATCAATCATCTCCTCTCTGTAATCTATTATCCATACAGTTACTAAACTGATATTCCTAAAACACAAATCTATCACTCTTCTACTCATGAGGTATTTTACTGGCTCCCTAGTACTTCATGGATAAAATATAAAATTCTCTGCTTGGCATTTAAGCCCCTAATTTGACATTTAAAGCCATAATCTGGCCACTATCTCTTTTTCCAGGCTTCGGTATTATTCCCTCCTCATATACTCCATGTGCCAATCAAAGTGGCAGACTTGATGTTGCCCCTATGTGACACTTGATCACCCATTTCCATCGCTCATTTAATATTTTCCTAGTAGAGCCTCAGCTCCTTATGAAATATGCCTTGAATTCTCTATCTGTGTGATACTGGGCATTCTCTGCCTCAGTTTTCTCATTCTATAATGTAAGGATAATAATACCTCCCTGAGTTGTGTTGAGGATCAAATGAGATAACACATGTAACATACTTTGTAAGCCTTAAAAGAGTATATATTGTTCGTTATTATTATTACTACTAAATATCAGAGGGGCAGCTTAGATGGCACAGTGGATAAAGCACAGGTTATGGGAATGAAAAACAAAAATTATGAGTCATTTCAATATCAATCAGTCCACCAATAAGCACTTATTTTATGTTTACTCTGACCCTGAAGGAGGGTTTTCTTCTAAGGGATTCTCCCTGGATAGTCAGGATTTCATGCAGAAATCTTTGGCATCCAGGTAGAGGATTTGCTTGGGGAAAACCAATTTCACTGAGTCCAGTTTTCATCTGCCAGTGGTCCCGCTGCCAGAATTCCTATTGGTTAAGGTAATCCAAAGCTTTCCATCTATAACTTTGGTTACTTAGCACAGCAGCCAAATCCAGGGAAAGGGTTTAGATAGCATAGGGATGGTTAGGTAGGGCCCAGAGAAGAAACTGAAGGCTTTCCTTAAGCAGGGAACATAGAAGTTGGGTGGAGGTAGTTTGAATAGAGTTAGGGTCATACCTATCCAGTTTCCCTTACTCCCTTTATTAAATAAACTTTGTGTTTTCATAAGAAAGGGTTTGGTGCTTAATTGGCCCTGAGGAGTTCCTAGATGGATTGTAACATCTGATACCCATCTAGGATACTTCCACATACAAATACAAATACAAAAATGAGTCTCTGCCTTCATGGTATGTGTTTATATTCCCCTTGGAGTAAAAACACAGAAACCAAGTAGCTAATAAATACAAAGTATTATGGCAATAGGGTGGTGATAGAATCTGAAAATAACAGGTTTAGAAAATTCTCATAATCTGGCACGGTACCTGATGTTTCTGTTAAGTTATTTTTCAGTTGTGTCTTACTTCATGACCCCATTTGGAGTCCACATGAGCTAATACATTAAAAAACAAAATTAGGCTCCAAAAAGATCTTGACATGCTAAAACCATAAGCCCAATCTACCATGATAAAATTTATTGGAGAAATGAAAAATCTTACAATTGGATTTTAAAAAAATCATTTTCATAAGGACAGAATATGGCAGACATGACTAGGTAACAAGAGTTGATGTTAAAAAAAAAAGATACTAGAGCTTTAGAAGACCAAAGGCTTTATATGAGTCACCATTACAGCCAAAAATATCCTAATACAATCTTTGGATCAGTTGATAGAAGCAGTAAGTCTGGAAGAGTTCCTCAGCATACTGCCCTGGGTAGACCATACCTATAGTATGATGTTCAGCTTTTGATACTAAATTGTAGGAAAGACACTGAAAAGTGGAAATATGTCCAGAGCAGTAGGTCAAAGGTGGGTTGTTTATGGGAATCAAGAGAAAAATTCAAAAACTGGAAAGGCTTTCATGGGGAAAAAGAATGAGATTATTTAGCTTAGTCTCAGAAAGCAAAATTAGAATAATAGACGTTGTAGAAACATAGAATTTGGCTAGGATAAAGGAAAAATTTTCTGTGTTTTCTGTAGTCAAGATATGGTCCTATTGCCTAAATCCTCAGAGTCCTTCAAGCTGAGGTTGGGTGATCATTTGTAAGGAATATGATATTATACCTGTGCTTCTTTTCTTCAGCACAGGCTGGACAAGATGAACCTTGAGGTCTCTTCCAAATAATACTTGATGATCCTATAAGCAAGCCAAAATTTGCTGGATTTCATATATGTTTCTAACTACAAATGGTGCCTAACTTAAAATCTGAAGAAATAATTACATCATTTATAAATATCAATCTCTGGGAAGGAAAGAATTTGAAAGGGATTGGCAAAAGAAAGAGGTCTCAAGCATTTAACAATATCTTAGAACACACAGCAGACAAGAGGAATGGATTCATTTCCAAAGTCCACAGCACAGCCTATTCTCTTAATTCAATTTTTTAACTTAAAGCAAAAATACAAAATTTTCATATATGCAAAGTACTATGTTAGATGATAGAAAAAGAAGGATGTAGACCCTTCTCTCTAGAAGCTTATATTCTGAGAGGAGATTGAATAGATAAAAATTCTTAATACATTATTAAATATAACAATACCAGAAATAAAATTTCAGGGCACTTTTGAGTCAGAAAGGCCTACATAAATCACAGGGATCATTTATTTAGACCCAGAAGGCATCTAGAGATCAACACTTTCATTTTACCAATTAAGAAACAGACTCTCAAAGAAGTTAAGTAACTTGTTCACAATCCCACAAGTAACAGAGCCAGTATCTGTACCATTGTCTGACCCAAAGAGAGCATTATTTCCCTTGAATAATTTGCCACCAAGGTTAGATATATTTCCCAATTTCAAATCTATTACTGGTGAATTATCAAGTATAGAGACATAGGACCTGGGAAATCCTCTCTCCCAGTGCAGGCAACACTTACTCTTTACCTTAAGAGTCAAATCAAGCTGGATAGATTGGAGTTGTCCAAATCTAATAGAAAACCAGGCCATTTAACAACATGTAAGGATTCCTACAGGCTATATATTGACTTAGAAAATCAAACACATATTAATAGTATTATAAATTATATATAAGTAGTTATATATATACTGCATATAATTATAT
>NW_025386605.1:0-3939 GCF_016433145.1 Gracilinanus agilis
GTGGGGGGGGGTTGAAGGGGAAAGGAGGAGCATGAATCATGTAACCATGTTAAAAATGAATATTAATAAATGTTAAAAAAAAAGTAAAAAAAACCCTCCTCTAAATTACTAATAATATAAATGCAAATGAAAAAAATTTGTGATTCCAACTCATGCCCATTAGAGTAGCAAAAATAGACAAATGGTGAAAAATGAAAATCATGATTGATGAAAAGGATGTGGGAAGATAGGCACACTAATATACTGTTGGTAAAACAGAGAATAATTTCAACCATTTGAAGGAAAAAAAATAGAGATATCTCCCTAAAGTCACTAAACTGTGCTTGTCCTTTTACCCAGCTACACTACTTATATCCTAAAAAGCTAAAAGGAGAGAAAAGATTCATGGATAAAAATATCTACAAAAGCACTTTGTGAACAAAGGATTGGAAACAAAGTGATCATTATTTAGGGGTTGGCTGAACAAATTATAGTTTATAAATATAATGGAATATAATTCTTTCATAAGAAATGATGAAAGGAGCAGACTTTAAAAAGTCTGGGAAGCTTTGGGGTTTTTTAAGTGTCTATAATTTTGGTCTTCCTTGAACTTAAAGAAATTTATTTTTATTCTAAACTCAACAAACATCAACTTAAATGGATAATTTCCATATGCAGATAGAAAAGAAAGAAGATTATAAATGAAACTGAAGCTGTCTCCTACATACAACTTGCTTTTCTCTTTTAGTAAATTCAACTGAAAGTTTCAAAACTGTCCTACTTGTTTGTGTTTCTTGCTGGACTTCCTTCTGTTCTCAGTCAGCATTTATTAAACTCTTACTATGAGACAGCTATGCTCTAAGGTCTGGGAATACAAAAACTGAACAAGTAGAAAGAAACAAAATTCTTCCTTTCAAGGAACTTATATTCTAATGGGGAAGACAACATATTAAAAAGAAGCTGGGAGGGGATGGGAGAAGAGCAAAAGTATATAATGCCTCTCATGTAGCAAAAGAATAATTAAACAAAATAAATTTGTTTTATAATGGTCTTGTTTGAAAATGTATCTCATTCTGCACATCTAGTCCAGGTGGGTAGCCTGATTTATCATCTGTCTTCTGGAGCTTTGATTGGCCATTGTATTGATTAGAGCTCTTAAGATCTTCACAGAAGCTTTCCTTTATAGTGTTGTGACTATAGTAAATAGGTCTTCTGTTTCTGTCCACTTCACTCTAGAACAGTTTATCCAAGTCTTCTAAGGCTTCTTTGAATCCATCTCATATGTAAAAATTTATTTAGTCATTCCCGATATGATGGTTTCCCATTTTATCTCTAGTTCTTTTCTACAACAAAACATGATCTATGACTTTTTTTGGACCTTTGGGTCTGTTTCATCTTTCTTTGGTCTTTTTAGGGTATTAGTGGTATCATTACTAAAAATTATGCAAAATTTAGTGACTTTGGGGGTATATTTCTAAGTGCCTTACCCAATGGCTAGACTAATTCACAGTTCCCCCAAGAGTACAATGTCATAAGGTGTCTGTTCCCCCTTTTTCGTCTCTATTGTCATTTTCACTTTTTCTCATCTTTGCTATTTAGGTATATGAAAGACAGAACTTTAGATTTGTTTTAATTTGCAGTTATCTTGGGAGCAGTTAGGTGACTCAGTGGATTGAGAGCCAGGCCCAGAGACAGGAGGTCCTGGGTTCAAATGTAGTTTCAGATACTTCCTAGCTGTGTGACCCTGGGCAAGTCACTTGACCCCCATTGCCTAGCCCTTACCCCTTTTCTGCCTTAGAACCAACATACAGTAGTAATTCTAAGACAGAAGGTAAGTTTTTTTTTTAAACCCTTAACTTTCGGTGTGTTGTCTCATAGGTGGAAGAGTGGTAAGAGTGGGCAATGGGGGTCAAGTGACTTGCCCAGGGTCACACAGCTGGGAAGTGTCTGAGGCCAGATTTGAACCTAGGACCTCCTGTCTCTAGGCCTGACTCTCAATCGTGATCCCCCCCCCCCTCGTTTGTTGATAGCTTGAATTTCTTTCTTTGAGATCTGTTAATGTATTTTGACCATTTAGCTATTGGAAAGTGGCTCTTATTCTTATGTATTGGTATTAGTTGTTGAGAATGTTTTTGTAGTAGGGTCACTGATAATCCCACCCTACCACAAATGGTGAAACATGCAAAGATTAAATGGTCCCTGACTTCAACAAGTTCCAATAGTACCTGTAAGATAGCAATAATAAAGTAAATGCTTATGCCCTGCATCAGGTTGCAACTCCTCTACCCAGAAAAAGTGACAGGGAAGATCCCCCAGAGCCCAAGCTACTCAACTGGATATTCAGAGGGCTCAAATCACATTTTTTTCCCTATTCTAGAAAATATACAGCCAATGTTATTTCTGTCTACTGAGGCCTCAAAAGTTTTACCTGTAGGAGTCTAGTTTTCCTTTCATCCTTACTTGGGACATCTTGAGTGCTTCCTTTCTCTTGCATTACTCTCCCTATGGAAATTCACTTCTTTCTGTCTCCAGGCCTTCTACTTGACTCATACATTCTCTTTCTGCCTTATACCACCCCAAGGTAAACAAAGGTAAGCTAGGCTACTTCTCTTTCCATAAATTCTCTCAGCAGTGGTAAGCTAAGTCAAAGGTTTGAGTTTTTCAGCCTTAACCAGGCTACTAAATATACATTTTGTTTTTGATTTGAAAATTTTTATTTAATTAATTGATTTAGAATATTTTCCCATGGTTATGTGATTCATGTTCTTCCCCTCCCCTCTTCCCACCCCCCTGCCATAGCCTAGGAGCAGTTCCAAGGGGCTAAATATACATTTGAAAGGAGTCAAAGCAGGAAACACCATAGGCAATTTTAACTCCTTTATGTATAGTCAGCCTCTGGGAGGAGAGAGCCTTGTAATAACAGGATATAGTGAGCATTCACCCAGAGACTCAAGAATCCCCGGCCTTGTTTGGGAGAAAAAAACCCCAGATAACAGGGTATTCTAGAAGACTCCTGGCACCCTGTACTCTTTGGGAGAATCTTAGGATCACAGATCTAGAGCTAGGAGTGATTTCAAAGACCATCCAGTCCAATTTTTTTTTTTTAATTAAACCTTTACATTCCGTCTTTGAGCCAATACTATGTACTGGTTCCAAGGCAGAAGAGTGGTAAGGGTGGGCAATGGGGGTCAAGTGACTTGCCCAGGTTCACACAGCTAGGAAGTGTTTAAGGTCAGATTTGAACCCAGGACCTCAACTCTCAGTCCATTGAGCTACCCAGCTGCCCCCACTAAAGGCTTTTCTATGGAATGGTGTGAGCTAGCCAAAAGACCCTAGTTTAAGTCCCCAGTCTGTCACTAATGACTGT
Organism: Gracilinanus agilis; assembly: GCF_016433145.1. Classification (NCBI taxonomy): domain Eukaryota; kingdom Metazoa; phylum Chordata; class Mammalia; order Didelphimorphia; family Didelphidae; genus Gracilinanus; species Gracilinanus agilis. Next base: position 3,347 of record NW_025386605.1, read on the forward strand.
GTGCCTATGGGCAAATTATTCTCTCTGAACCGTAGTTTCACAAAAAATACAGGATTAATTATGCTCACCAGTTAAGGAAAGGGTTTTATAATCCATAAAACACTAGATCTATGAGCTATTATGCCATGTTATTTTTCTATCTTGATTTCCTTTGACTAGAAGGGAAACTGAGGCAAAGAACTGACAAAACCATTCAAATCAGCTCCACCCAAAATTCAGAGGTCGCTGAGGCAATAAATAACCTAGTTAATCCAGGTCCTAACCCACTTTTACTGAAAAACCTAAGTCATTATCTTAGTTCTTTGGTTTTCTTTTCACAGCGAGTGCTAGGCAGTTGGCCAAACTTTTCCCTAGGCGGGATCCCGTTACAGGGCACGGTGAATACAGGTGTGAAGGACTCCAGCGCTCGGACAAATTCCCACCCAGAGGAGTTGAGTGTCCCATCGCAGAGTTGTGTTAGTTACCCATTTCCCTCTTCTTCTCTGAAGGGGGACCCCCCAACACCAGTGTTAGAGAGCCTCCCCAGAGTAGCTTGGCCGGGCTCAGGGACAAGACCGTTGCTAATCCTCCTGCTCCTTCCCCAGAGCTGCAGC
>NW_025386606.1:0-1931 GCF_016433145.1 Gracilinanus agilis
AATAGTGAGAGAGAGAGAGAGAGAGAGAGAGAGAGAGAGAGAGAGAGAGAGAGAGAGAGAGAGAGAGAGAGAGAGATACATCACCAAATGGGAAATACTCCAACACATAAATATTCTTAGCTGGGAAGTCCCTTTGTTCAGCTTTTCAGGGTCCCATTCAGGAAAGGCTCAGGCAAAGCATCCTTTCCATAGGTGAGACTTCAAAGTCCACTTTCCAGAAGGAGGTTTTATTGACCTCAAAACAAAGAAGGCATTTTGCCAACTGTAGTTTGCATCACTTCTTCTAGGGTCCCAGTGACCCGGCCAAGATCCTAAGCCCCCAGAAGTGGCCAGGCAAATCATGCCTCAAAATGTAATCAAGTCATAAAGACAACATATTCTGTGAGACAAGAGTTCATCTCACAGAAGTATGTTTACCTTCCAGACAGTCAGAGACCTTGTGAACCTGCTGAGAACTCTGGCCGAAGTTAAAAGAAGCCCCAGTCTCTGCTTGGTAAATGTAAAGCCTATGATATGCCACAGGGAAGATTTACTAAAATTTTACTTTAATATGCTGGAAGGACTGTGGAAAAATGAACATATTATTTAATTTGCTCTTAGTGAAGCTGTTAAGTCCTACCATCCCCCAATGAAAAAACTGGCAATACTCTTGACTCAGTAATATTATAGAAGGCATATTTCCTTAAAGAAAGGAAAGGAAAGGGACCCAAGTGTATAAACATTGATAACAGTTTCTTGTCTCATATCAAAGACCTGGAAAATAAGATGTGATGTCATGCAATAGGACAATAGCTGAACAAATTTTGGTATTTATATATTAAGGAAAAAGAATGTTTCCCCAAATGGGCAATTTCACTGGAACCCTGGAAGAGGTATAGGAACTAACCGTAGACTACAGGTAGGAACTGATTTTAAAAAAAAGAACCTGGGGAAGTTAACAACTTGAAAGGATGTTACACCTCTTAATGAATTGATTGACCACTGTTTCAGAGACTTATCAGGTACTGTGCAAAAATATCTTTTGACTGAGATACTAGATATACAATAAAAAGTCCATTTTGACAAACAAAAAAATAAAATAAAATTTTGCTTTAATCCTTCAACTACCTTCAAGCATCCTGAAAGATATCAGGATATGGTATCAGTGAACCCCTAAACAACTCTGTCTTCTTTTTTTCATTACATGTTTGAAGTGGGTTTGGTTCCTTTGTATAGACCCATTTACTTCACACCTTCTTAAAGTGTCTTTAAGGTATGTTGTGCTCAAACACCAGTTCTCCTATCTTCCTGAATTTACTCATATGAAATTGGATCACACTGACTGTGAGTGACTAGAGATTGTATTTAAGCCCCCAAAGGTTCCCTGACCTAAACAGCCACAAGACTTTGACAATCTTGTTGTCAATTCCCAGATGGAATAGAGAAACTTTTGGTTTTTCTTTTTGGTTTCATTGAATTTTTCTTTCATCTGTTGCTCTTTTTTTGTCTCTATTGTGATATTTCTCAGGGGAATTTGGTGTATTTATGATTTTTCTTCTTCCAAAAGTCTCATTGTACTTTCCACTATATTAAACACAGTGAAATTTAATGAATGAAAATTTTTTACATGTGACATAATGCAAAATATATTTTCACATTAGCCATGTTTCAAAAAAACCCAAATATAAAAAGAACATTCCAGTTTGCACTTATTACTTCTTTTTGAAAGTACAGAGCATTTTTTCATCATGTGTCCTTTTCAATTGCCTTACATTATTGTTTGGATCAGAATAGCTAAGTTTTTCACAAATGACCATCATTACAATATTATTGTAAATTTGCACAATGTTCTCCTGATTCTTTTTTTAAAATAAGCAATGGGGATCAAATGACTTGCCCAGGGTCACCTAGCTGGGAAGTGTCTGAGGCCAGATTTGAACCTAGGACCTCCC
>NW_025386607.1:0-4238 GCF_016433145.1 Gracilinanus agilis
GATTCTGCGTACCTTCAATGCTGCGCCCTGTTGTGGGGTTCCTTCGTTCCTCTGGACTCGTTTTTATTTCCCCTTGAGGGGTCCTGTGTGGTTCCGTCAGGAGAGATCGAGCAGCTGCTCCTTACTCTGCCGCCATCTTAACCGGAAGTCTGCATTCTGTAATTTTTAATCTGAAAGGGATACACTTCTGAATCACATTGGGACTCATACTTTATTGTATTTTATTTTTTGCAAAAGGATCACTTCAGAATTTGAAAATCCCATAATTCTCTAAAAAATTGTGTGATTCCTTTGAGCTTTGGTGTTCTGATCAATAACCCCCCAAAATAGAATAAGAGCAATAAATTTCACTTCCTTTGGAATTTAGAACAAATCTTGACATTTCAGAGAGAGACAAATATAGAGACAAAGAGATAGGCATGCTAAGGAGTAAGATAGCTTTACTTGGTTGTTCTAGGGTTAAGAGTTAAAACCTGTATAGTAGAGGAGATAGATACCTTTAGAGCAAGGAAATTATGCATTTAAATTCAGTTGTTGACATGTATTGACTGAATGATTCAAGGCAATTCATATAATTTCTCAGTAACCCAGGCACTCTCTAAGACTACAAGTTGCAGAACCATGGAAGATTGTATTTGTATAGAAAAATTCTTCATTAACAGCTAAAAGTCAACCTCCCTTTCCCCTCTCAAAATACAAATAAAGCAAAACAAATCAAGTAAACAAAAGTAAGGGGAGGGAAAATAAGCATTTATATAGTGCTTACTATATGCCAGGCCTTGTGCATTTTACAAACCAGCACTTTACAAATACTATTTCATTTGATATTCAGAAAAACTCCAAATAATATTTGAAGGAAGTGAGACAAAAAAAAGGGGGAAATGATTCATTTGCACAGGGTCACAAAGCTAATAATTGTCTAAGAAGAGATATGAACTCACTTTTTTCCAAATTCTTGGTGCAGTTTCCTTTCTATTCTGCTACCTTGCCTCTGGTTTGGATAATATATGCAATAATAGTAAATTTTAAGATTTTATCTCTTTTTCTCGTTTTCAAGATCAGTCCAATTCAACAAATGCCTTAACATTTCCCATGTATAATGTAGTAACTTTAGATCCTATAGAAATAAAGTTTAAAATGACATGTGACTAAACACAATAGTCATCATCAAAAAAATTATCTATCTATATATTAGAAGGCATAGGAATAAATGAGTTTTCCTTAAAATGATAAGTAGTATTCGTAGTATCCATCTAAAGAGGAAGCTAAGCTGTGTAGTGACTGAGTGCCAGGCCTAGAGTTGAAAGATTAATCTCCTATGTTCAAATCTTGCCTCAAACAATTACTAGCTCTCTGACCATGGACAAGTCACCTGATCCTGTTTATCTCAGTTTCCTCATCTGGAAGAAAATGATAAGCCATTTCAATGTCTTTGACAAGAAAACTCCTAATGGAGTCTCAAAGAGTTAGACATAACTGAAGCAACTGAACAACTACAACAATCTATCTGAAACCATCAGCAATCATTATTTGCAATGGGGATAACTTAAAAGCTTTCTCATAAAGATTAGAGGTGAAGCAAGAATGCCCATTATCACAACCATTATTCAATATGGTATTATAAAATCTAGCTCTAGAAAAAAGAAAGAAAAAGAAATTGAAAAAATATATATAGTAGATATTGTAAAAATAAAATGTACTCTTGGTAGATAATATACTGGTTTATTTAGAAAATCCTAGAAAATCAAATAAAAATTTGAAAACATTTACAAGAAAATTACAGGATATGACACAAACCCCCAGTAATTGATCTAGAAGATATAGTGAGGTGTGTTTTCAGAAAAACCTGGAAGACTTATATGAATTGAAGCAAAGTGAAGTCTGTATAATTTGAACATTGTACAAAGTAATAGCAATTTTGTAATATACTCAACTATGAGACACTTAGGTACTCTAATCAATACAATTATCCAAGATAATTCCAAAGAATTCATGGTGAAAATTCACCTTCAGAGAGAGATGTGATGAAGTTTGAATGAAAATTAAAGATTTTTTTAACTTTTCTTTATTAATTTGAAATATGTAGCATATATAAATGTTTTGCAGTACTTCACAAATGTATTTGTTATTACAATACTTGCCTTCTCAATGGGTGGGGGGGAGAAGTGGTGGTAAAAAGATGATTTGGAAGTAATTTTTAAATAAATGTAAAAAATGAATATATCTTATATTCACATAGGAATGCACAGAGCTTGGTCTTATTGAAGCCCTTAAGTTGTTTTTTTTTTTCTTTCTTATTTACCTTTTTATGCTTCTTTTGAAGTTTGTATTTGGACATCAAATTTTTTGTTTAGGTATTTTTTTCATCAAAACTGTTTGGAAATCTTCCATTTTATTAAATGATCATTTCCTCCACAAAAGAATATACTAAGTTTTGCTGGATAGATGATTCTGGGTTTAAAACTGAATCTTTCATTTATGAAATATCATATTCCAAGCCACCTGATCCTTTAATGTGGAATCTTCTAAGTCCAGTTTAAAACTGACTAGCTCCTGACTTTAGTATTTGAATCATTTATGTCTGGCTGCTTGCAATATTACCTCCCTGTCTTGGAGATTCTTGAATTTAACTATAGTATTACTGGGAATTGTCTCATGGGAGTTATTTTTGTAGCCAAACTGTGAGTTCTCTTAATTTCTATTTTTCTCTCTGGCTCAAAAACATCAGGACAGTTACTTTAAAGATTTTTGCAGTAGTTGTTGTTTTTTTTAAAACATGACATTCAAGTGGCCCAAATCTCCTTAAATTGTCTCTCCTGGATCTATTTTCTGGGTCAATTATTTTTTCAATAGGATATTTCATGTTTTCTTCTGTTTTTCTTCTTGTTTTGATTTTGTTTCAGTGTTTCTTTTGGTCTCATGAAGTCATTAGCTTCTAGTAGCCCAATTCTAATTTTTAAAGAATTTTTTTCTTCCATGAGCTTTTGAACATTCCCCCCAACTTTTTTTTTTTTTAAATTTGGCCAGTTCTGCTGTTATTTTCTCTCATTGCCTTCACATTTCCATTTTTCTTCTATCTCTCTTAATTGATTTTTTTCAAACATTTATTAATATTCATTTTTAACATGGTTACATGATTCATGCTCCTCCTTTCCCCTTCACCCCCCGCACTCCCCCCACCCATGGCCGATGCGCATTTCCACTAGTTTAGTCATGTGTCCTTGATCAAGACCAATTTCCAAATTGTTGGTAGTGGCATTGGTGTGGTAGTTTCCAGTCCACACCCTCAATCCTGTCCACCCCGACACATGTGTTCAAGCAGTTGTTTTTCTTATATGTTTCCTCTCCTGCAGTCCTTCCTCTGAATGTGGGTAGCATCTTTACCATAAATCCCTCAGAATTGTCCTGGGTCATTGTATTGCTGCTGGTACAGAGGTCCATTACATTCAATTTTAGCACAGTATATCAGTCTCTGTGTACAATGTTCTTTTGGCTCTGCTTCTTTCGCTCTGCATCTGCTTCCAGAGGTCTCTCCAGTTTGCCTGGAACTCCTCCAGTTTATTATTCCTTTTAGCACAATAGTATTCCATCACCCGCATATACCACAGTTTGTTCAGCCATTCCCCAATTGAAGGACATTCCCTCCTTTTCCAATTTGTTGCCACCACAAAAAGCGCAGCTATAAATATTTTCATACAAGTCTGTTTATCTATGATCTCTTTGGGGTACAAACCCAGCAATGGTATGGCTGGATCAAAGGGCAGGCATTCTTTTATAGCCCTTTGAGCGTGATTCCAAATTGCCAGCCAGAATGGCTGGATCAGTTCACAGCTCCACCAGCAATGCATTAATGTCACAATTTTGCCACATCCCCTCCAACATTCATTACTCTCCCCTTCTTTCATTTTAGCCAATCTGTTAGGTGTGAGGTGATACTTCAGAGTTGTTTTGATTTGCATTTCTCTAATTATTAGAGATTTGGAACACTTTCTCATGTGCTTATTGATACTTTTGATTTCTTTACCTGAAAATTGCCTATTCATGTCTCTTGCCCATTTATCAATTAGGGAATGGCTTGATTTTTTATACAATTGATTTACCTCCTTGTATATTTGAGTAATTAGACCCCTGTCAGAGTTTTTTCTTATGAAGATTTTTTCCCAATTTGTTGTTTCCCTCCTGATTTTGACAACATTGTTTTTGTTTGTACAAAAGCTTTTTAGCTTAATGTAATCAAA
>NW_025386608.1:0-5067 GCF_016433145.1 Gracilinanus agilis
ACACACACACACACACACACACACACACACACACACACACACACACAGGGAAGGGAAAATACAGAAAGAGAAAAGAGGCCCAGGATGGAGATTGGGAGGCTTTCACAGTCCAAAGGTAGGACATGATGATAAGGAGACAGAAGCAGCAGTCAGACAAGTAAGAGAACATAAGAATGAGAGCAAATTATAAAGGGGAATAAATCATTGGAATCACTTAGTCTATAAAAGAAGGCAATGTGGCGAAGAATGATATAAGTAAAAATTCTGTACCCTCAAGAAACCTCCCCCATCCACAACCTCCAGATGCCAACCCCAGAAATATCTATAATGTACCCCTGAGGATTTCTCATTTTGTGGGGCCCCAAAAGCACTCCAGGGACTACTTGGGAAGTCAATGTACCTGTAAGTTTTTAAGACTGAAACACCCAACTGGGCTTTATCTCTATTCATCCCCCATACATCTGGCCTACGGCCCCCAGTCTCTCATCTCCCTATCTCGGAGTCTTACAATATTGCAGTTAGCAGTGGCCCATTCCTCCTTGTGGCTGGCAGACTAGCTTTGATCTGGAGAGCTCTTGCCACTGGGCCCCTAAGGTGAGGGGTTTTCTCTCTCCCTGCAGGTCCATGCGTGGGCTGTGAGAAGGAGAAAGGAAGTCATTATGTGCATACACAGAAACTCAGCTTCTACTTTGTGGCTTTGGCAGCCTCAATTATACTCTCTGCATGCTCTCTGCTGCCTGAGTTTTTTCCCTTATGTGGTAACTGAAACGAAGTCTTTGTCAAAGGAGGGAGGAAACTAATCCTAAAAAAGAATGAAAAAGTTCCAACGAAGATCTAGAAACAGGATCCCCCAGCTCTGAGGTTGCTGCAAGCTTCACTTTGTCGTCTTGGCTCAAATGCTATCTGGAAAGAAAGTGTATCCTTGCTTTCCTGGGAACAAGAGATATCCCAGAATCCAAGGGTCAGAGTCCCAGCTAGGCCACAGGAACTGGAACCGTTTAAAGTAAGAGAGTCCAGGGTGCTGGACTCAGATCCAAGCCAATTCTACCAACTTACTAGCTGTGTGGCCTTAGGCGAGTTGCTTCACTTGGTAGAACTCAGTTTCCTCATTTGTAAAATAAGTGGAGGAATGGATCAAATGAGGCCAAGGATAAACTGATAAATTTTGACAACTGGCTTTCTGAAGGAAAAAAAAATTGAACATATGTATATACTTTTAAGTTTAATCTGCATTATTAACATTTTCTCCATCTCTTTCTCAAGTCAAAACAATTAGCAAAACAATAAATTAAGCCCCAATTTGGAGTATTTGCCAATTTCTGAAGTGTAAATGTTCACACTGAAAATATAATAATTGGCTCTCCTGAGCTGATTCAGGCTGGTTCCATCACATCCCCAACTGAGGTCTCTTCTAGCTGTTATATCCCAACATTCTGTAATTGTGAATCTGTGCCCTATGGAGAGAAGTAGATGGGAAGTCCCAAGTCTGTGAGAAATGAAACTAGCCAAGTGAGGAAGTTAAGTTAGTGTACTAACTTAGAGTACTCATCTACCTGTCCTTTGGTGTTATAAATAAAACAAAGAATTGAGTGACTCTCTGTGAGTCTTCATCTCCTTTGGTTCCAGTTTTCTAGTCAATAGTGCTCCATGCCTGGCCCAAAGAAATATTGTCACATAAAGTGTAGCACCTTTAAGTAGTACTCCAGTATAGTGGATTGAGCACTGGACCTGGAATCAGGGACACCTAGGTTTGAATCCTGCCTGGCATACTTCCTCCCTATGTGATTCTGGACAAGTTGCCCAATTTCTCTGACCTCAGTTTTCTCATTTGTAACAAGAATGATTTGAAATTTTTTGTTTAATTTAACATTTTCCCCAATTACATAAAAATAATTTCCAACATTTAAAAAAGAATTTTGAGTCTCGAGATCTCCCTCTCCAACCCACTCCACAGACACCATCACTGAGATGGCAAGCAATCTCATATGGATTTTACACATACAATCATGTATTTTCCCATATTAATCCTTTTGTGGAAGGAAACTCGAGCAAAAAAAAAAATTAAGAAAGCAAAAAAGTTTGCTTTGGTCTGGATTCAGACTCCATCAGTTTCTTCCTGGAAGCAGATGGCATTTTTTTTTATCATGAGTCCTTTGGGATTGTTTTGGACCATTATAATTGCTGAGAATAACTAAGTTATTTGCAGTTGTTCATTATATAGTATTCCTGCCACTGTGTACTTTGCTCTCCTGGTTCTGCTTATTTAACTCTGCTTCAGTTCATGTAAGTCTTTCCAGGTTTTTCTGAGCTCCTCCTGCTTGTCATTTCTTATAGCACAATAATGTTCCACTATAATCATATACTATTATTTACTTAGCCACTCCCCAGGTCAGAGTATTCCCTCACTTCCCTATTCTTTGCCCCCACAAAAAGAGCTGCTTTAAATATTTTTGTATAATAGGTCCTTCCCCTTTATGTTTTTTATATCTTTGGGATACAAACCTAATAATAGTATCACTAAGTCAAAGGGTATGTACTGTTTTATAGTCCTTTGGGCATAGGTCCAAGTCACTCTCCAGAATGACTGAATCAGTTCATAACTCCCCTAATAGAGCATTAATGTCTCAATTTTCCCACATCCCAAGTGTTGTCATTTTCCTTTTCTCTCATAATAGCCAGTCTGATAGGTGTGGAGTGGTACCTCAGAGTTGTTTTAATTTGCATTTCTCTAATTAATATGAGTTAGAACATTTTTTGCATGACCAAAGAGAGTTTTAGTTACTTTGTGTAAGAACTGCCTTTTCATTTCCTCTGACCATTTATCAACAGGGGAATGACTTATTTCTCTATGTATTTAAGAAATGAAGCTTTTATTACAGACTTGTAAAAAAAAATGTGTACCATTATGATTACTATATGTTTTTCTTTATCCTGTTTCCCTCCTTTAAGTTTCTTACCACCCCAGCCCCCAATCTGCCCTTTTCTATTAGTTCTGAACCACTTCTTTTAATCTCTTCCCCTTCTACTTTCCTGTAGGGTCAGATAGTTTTCTATACCCAATTGATTATGTTTGTTCCTCCCTCACTGAACCAATTCTGAAAAGAGTATTCTAATTCCAATTCTAATTTTTAAATCATTTAAAGCACAAGCTTTTGTAACTTCTTTACCAGGTGGCCAATTCTACTTTATAAAGAATTCTTTTCCTCAGTAAATTTGTGTACCTCTTTTTTCATGTGGCCATTTCTGCCATTTAAAAGGAGTTCTTCTCTTCAGTACATTTTTGTATATCTTTTTTCCCATTTGATCAATTCTACTTTTAGGATTTTTGTGCCCCTTTTGACAGTTGGCCTATTCTGGCTTTTAAGATATTAATTTCTTCAGTATTTTTTGTTTTTCCTATACAAACTATTGATCCTTTTTTCATGATTTTCTTGTATCACTTCTTTTCCCAATTTTTCTTCTATTTCTCCTATTTAATTTTTTAAAATCATTTTTGGACTCCTCCATTAATTCTGTTTAGGCTTGAAAGCAATTCACATTTTTCTTGAAGGGTTTGAATGCAGCAGTACTAACTTTGTTGTTTTCTTCCAAGTTAGAGTTTACCCTGACACCAAAATAACTTTATATTTTGAGTTTCTTTTTGTTCTTGTTGTTGTTTGCTCATTTTCCAGTCTTCTTCTTTTCTTTTAATTAAAAAAACTGTTAAAGTTTTGCTCTATAACTGTGGTGAAGAGAGCACTATTGCAAGTATCAGGTTCTCTGTGCACCTATCTTCAGAGCTGGCTCTGGAGATTTATCTGCTTTCAATTCTTCTAAGGTAGTATGAAATAAAGAGAAGTGTGTTTAATACTCTCCTGGCCTGTGCTCTGGTCTTTAAGTAACTACAAGCACTCTTTTCCCCCTTGGGACAGTGACCAGAGTCCCCTGTTCCCCTGTAGTCACAAGTACTGTGCAATGCAACAAGAGTCGTGCACCCAGAGCTTGCAAAGGGACTCTTATAATCTCCTTCTGATCAGTTTTCTAACCCTTTTTACCATACCAAAGGCCCCAGAAGCCTTTCCTGATTCAACTACTCTCAAGACCTGTTGCCATGATGGGGCCTGCCTTACGGTGCTGCTTTGTGCTCCACTTCCAGCCTAGATTATTCATGCTGACCTTCTATGTAGTTTCGGGCTGAAAAATTATTTTACCCTTTTTTTTTAAACATTTATTGATATTCATTTTTAACATGGTTACATGATTCATGCTCCTCCTTTCCCCTTCGCCCCCCGCACACCCCCCACCCATGGCCAATGCACATTTCCACTAGTTTTGTCATGTGTCCTTGATCAAGACCAATTTCCAAATTGTTGGTAGTTGCATTGGTGTGGTAGTTTCGAGTCCACACCCCCAATCATGTCCACCCCGACCCATGCGTTCAAGCAGTTGTTTTTCTTATATGTTTCCTCTCCTGCAGTCCTTCCTCTGAATGTGGATAGCGTCTTTACCATAAATCCCTCAGAATTGTCCTGTGTCATTGCTTTCTGCTGGTACAGAGGTCCATTACATTCAATTTTACCATAGTATATATCAGTCTCTGTGAACAATGTTCTTCTGGCTCTGCTCCTTTCGCTCTGCATCTGTTCCCGGAGGTCTCTCCAGTTCACCTGGAACTCCTCCAGTTTATTATTCCTTTGAGCACAATAGTATTCCATCACCAGCATATACCACAGTTTGTTCAGCCATTCCCCAATTGAAGGACATACCCTCCTTTTCCAGTTTGTTGCCACCACAAAAAGCACAGCTATAAATATTTTCATACAAGTCTGTTTATCTATGATCTCTTTGGGGTACAAACCCAGCAATGGTATGGCTGGATCAAAGGGCAGACAGTCTTTTATAGCCCTTTGAGCATGATTCCAAATTGCCAGCCAGAATGGCTGGATCAGTTCACAGCTCCACCAGCAATGCATTAATGTCCCAATTTTGCCACATCCCCTCCAGCATTCATTACTCTCCCCTTCTTTCATTTTAGCCAATTTGCTAGGTGTGATGTGATACCTCAGAGTTGTTTTGATTTGCATTTCT
>NW_025386609.1:0-1361 GCF_016433145.1 Gracilinanus agilis
TCTCTCTCTCTCTCTCTCTCTCTCTCTCTCTCTCTCTCTCTCTCTCTGTCTGTCTCTCTGTCTCTCTGTCTCTCTGTCTCTCTCTCTCTCTCTTTCTCTTCCCGTCCCTGGGCTCTGGCCGTCCCTGCCTGCTGGGCACAACCTCTGGGCTTTGAGCAGGGGCCGCAGGGAAGGCACCAGGGAGGGAGCTTTCAGCCCTGGCCTCTCCCAGAATGGATCAGGCCTCCCTGCCTCCTCGCTCCTCCCAGGGACGGAGAACGGCTCCCCTGAAGGGCTTGGGTGCGTGCTGGAGCGAGCTCAGGCCCTTGGGCAGGTCCCACACTGCGAGGCTCCCTCTCTCAGGTCCGAATGCTAGGCTGACCTCGGAGGCCCAGGACGTGGGTTCCAATCCCTGCCATGCGGGATCACAAGACGTCCCTCAACGCTCTGGGCCTCTGTTTCTCTCCGTGGAAAGGAAGGAAAGCTCGGCCGGGTGCCCTGGAGGCGGAAGATGTCCGCAGTGGCCAAGGAGCTCCCGCCATCTGCCACGTTTCCTCCCTGGGAATGCGGAGACGTCCGGCCTGCGGGGCGCTTGTCAGTCACTGCTTGAGCTCCTTCTTTGCCTTTTCTTTGTTCGGCCCCTCCCCAGGGGGCACCCCAGAGGCTGGCAGCTGGGGCTCGGCACCTGGCTTCCGAGGGCGCCCCTCGCCTCTGGCAGGAACAAAGGGGCGCCTGTTCTGGGGCGCCCCGCCCCGCCCCTCGCACCTGCTCGGAGGCCCTGCTTTCTGGCCTTTGTTTCCCAGGCGCGGGCCGGCGGGGAACACCTGCGCGGCTGGCCGGCCCTACGAGGCCTGGGCTGGAAGGATGACCTGGAGCCGGGTCAGGAAATCCGCCGGTTCCGGTCTGCTTCCCAGCCAGGAGAGGCTCTTCTTGTAGGAACTTGCCTGGCCCTCGGGAGGAGGCAGGAGGCGAGCAAAGCCTCCTCGGGAGGCGGCCTCTGCCATGCCGGCCAAGCCAGGGAAGCCGGCTGGAGCCAAGAGCCCCGGAGGGCGGCCGAGCCTGGGAACAGCATCAGGGAAGAAGAGCCACGACCGGCCTCGGGCGTCCCCCAGCCGAAGAGCCCACCAGACTGCAGGGGGACAGACCAAGCGGACACCGGCCCGAAGACCCGGGTGTGGCCGGGCAGCTTCCCTCCCTGCGGCCGCCCCGGGTCCTCCCAGGCCCCCACGCCGAAGAGCCAGCGGCCACCTCTGCTTCGTCCACATCCAGCAGAGGCCAAAGCCTCGGGCTCCTCCCCAGCCCCACTGCTGCCCCTTCTGCCGTCACGCTGAGCCCCTTCCTCCAGACCAATCGGCCCAATGGGAGACCCCCCCCCAGCCCCC
>NW_025386610.1:0-3771 GCF_016433145.1 Gracilinanus agilis
GAGAGAGAGAGAGAGAGAGAGAGAGAGAGAGAGAGAGAGAGAGAATCATTAAAACTTTTTGGTGCCAGTTAATGAAAGACAAAAATAGATTGGTAGAAGAGACTCAATAAGCAAGAATCAAAAGCAATTGAAAGAATGGTAGCCAGTTTCTGGTTAAATGCTAGAATACAAATTACTGGGAGAAAGATTCCCAATCTGACGAGAAATGCAGAGAGACCTGGAAAGCAATTCTGAATCTGGCATGCCTATAGGACATTCAAATGGAGATATCCATGGAGCAGTTGGTGATGCAAGATTGCTAAGGTAGACTAGATTTGTATCCCAAAAGAGATTTTAAAAATGAGAAAGGTTCTGTTTGTATAAAAATATTTATAGCTGTGCTTTTTGGGGCATCAAAAATTGGAAAATGAGGGGATTCCCACAATTGCAGAATGGCTGAATAAATTGTGGTATATGATAGTGATGGAATACTACTGTGCAATAAGGAATAATGAACTACTTGATTTCTATAAAAACTGGAAAGACCTCCATGAACTGATGCAGAGTGAAATAAGCAGAACCAGGAGAACATTGTACACAGTAACTGAAACATTGTGGGACAATCAAATGTAATAGACTTTGCTACTAACAGCAATGCAATGATTCAGGACAATCCTGAGGGATTTATGAGAAAGAATGCTATCCACAACTAGGAAAAGAACTGTGGGAGTAGAAATCCAGAAGAAAGCATATGATTTATCACTTGATTATATGGGTATATGATCTGGGGTTTTGGTTTTAAAAGATTACTCTATTACAAAAATGAATAATAAGGAAATTTGAGTGATAATACATGAATAACCCAGTGAAATTACTTGTCATCTCCAGGAGAGGGGAGGGAAACAACAAGAATCATGAAAACATGGGGAAAATTTTTTTAAATAGATTTAAAAAGTTGTTAAAGTGGTTAAGATGCAAGAATTCAGGAGAGCAATGATGGTTTACTACTCACCAGACAGATTTGGCAGCCCTCAGCATAGAGATGCTTGGACCTCCTGAGATCACCAGGGATTCCAAGCTGAGGTGGGGAGGAAAAAGAATATTACAGACAAATGAAGACTAGATAATCATTTGTGGGGTTGTAGAGGGCGATTTGGAAAGAGAGAACAATGATCCAAAGAATGAAGATCTAGATTACTGGGAGAGTGAAGGGGGAGAAAAATAAACATTTATATAGCAGTTAATATGAGGCAGGCACTGTGCTAAGTATTATTTATTGATTTTACAAATATTAGCTCGAGGGCAGCCAGATGACCCAGCAGATTGATAGCCAGGCCTAGAGATGGGAGGTTCTGAATTCAAATCTGGCCATTTCCTAGCTGTGTGACCCTGGGCAAGTCATTTAGCCCTTATTTCCTAGCCCTTATCACACTACTGCCCCGGAACCAATACACAGTATTGATTCTAAGGTGGAAAGGTAAGTTTAAAAAAAATTTACCTCACTCAATTCCTGCAAAGAATTATACAGTTTATGGTTACCCAGGTTACACAACTCATAAGTATCTCAGGCTGGATTTAAGTTCATGTCTTCTTGACTCCACGTGAAGCATTCTATGGTCTGAGCCACCATCTGCTTCTGGGAGGTAGGAGGGTTCTTGTTCAGGTGTGTATGTTTTAGATTGAATGGCCTCAGAGATCTCTTCCATCTCTGAAAACTGGTGATTCTGGTTTTCATGGCCAAACAACTCATTGGTTAACCTAATGACAAAAGAAAGACCTTTTGAATTAGCTTTACTTAACTTCAGACAGTAGATATATCTTCTGGCTATAATTATTCAAAGATGTTCTAGCTTCCTAGAACCTTCCTGAGCTTATGTTCTACTGGCATAGTCAACCAGTCAACCAACCAACCAACCATTTATTAATTACCTACTATATACATCAGGCACTGTGCTAGGCACTGAAGATGCAAAGAAAATCAATGAAATAGAACCTGCCCTCAAGGAGCTCACATTCTCTCAAGGCAAATAATGGGCACAAGCAAAAGTATGCACAAAATATAGTTTATACAAAATGATACAAGATAGTTGCTGAAAAGCCAGGCTTGCGTATGAGTCATTATGAGCTCTCATAATAGACTTTAGCACTTTTATACTTTAAACACGAAGAATATTGTTTGCTTCAATGGGAAGGAATATATAATTCAAAATAGGTGGCTACAAGTTTTAAAAAATGCCCTATTATAATTCAATTAATTTCACCTGAATTAAAGCTTGACTGTTCTTTCCAACCCTTATCTTCTATCACCTGACTGTTTCGATCTCTTTCTTTTACTGCCACTTTCCACTCTTTCTTCCCACTGAGATATTTGTTTTTGTCTCCTGGGTCTCTGGAGAAACAAGGTATTTTTGCTACCCGTGCCCCAGGGCCAGGGCTGGCCTTCAGGTTTAAACTGCTCTCCCTCAGCCTGCTCATGTACATAGAATGATGGCACTTTGGCAGTCTCCAATTATAGAATGTCAGAGCTAGAAGGAAACTTGGAAACTGTCTAATTCCCCTCCGTCATTTTAGAATGAGGAAACTGAGACCTAGAGAAATGGAAATGATGGACTCAAATTCATGCATATAGTAGGTGATAAGGAACTAGAGATCTAATGCTATAAAACTGGTCAAAGGAAATGGGAGTTAGAGCTGGAGAAGAAAAGAGTTGGGAGTGGGAATATGATACGACTCAGAACTGGACCTGTGATTTCATTGGTTTAGGGAACTTCAGGATAAAGAATATCCTTCTATCAAAACAGGTGAATACACCTGCTCTGAAACTTACCATCTTAGAGAGCTGCCTCTAGCTGAGAGGCTGAGCAAGTTGCCCAGGATCACACAGCCAGTGAATCTTCTTGGCTTAGCAGATAGCGCTTTATCCACTACACCTTGCTGCCTCGTTAGAAAAAGAGGCTGTTATGTGGTACAATAGATAGAGCTCTGGACTGAGAGTGAAAAAGTCCTGAGTTCAAATCTAGCCTTAGACACATGAGTTGTGCAACCCTAAGCAATTCACTTAACGTCTTTCCTCATCTATAAAATGAGAGTAATAATAGCACCTACCTCTCAGGGTTGTTGTGGGGATAAAATGAGATAATATTTGTAAAGCTCTATAAATGCTAGCTAGCTATTAGGACAGATGATAACTATTTTAAATTTTTTGAAAGCTTTTTAAGGGAAAAAATTAGATTTATTCTGTGTGTAGAGCACAGAACTAGGACTATTGGTTGGGCGTTTTAGGAAGGCAGATTTTAGCTCATTGTAAGAAAGAACATGTTAACAATTAGAGCTAGCTGCCCACCCTCAATGGAATAGGCTGACTCATTATGTAATATGGGACAAATCCCCAGAGAGGTTCAGGAGGAAACTGCACTGCCACTTTTCATGGTCACTGCAGAGGGGATTTCAAAGTCAGAAAGGGGGTTGGATTAGATGACCTCTGAGACCTCTTCCAACTCTAAGTTCCTATAAGAGAGACAACAGCACAGCTCCACAGATATGCATGAAATGTAAAGAGGACTAGAGGAAGGTCTCTGATATGTTCAGTGGCTCTTCTGGGAAAGGATTATGGAAGAAAATGGAGGAGAATCATGCAAGATATGGCATGGATGGATCACAGTCTGAAAGGATGGAGCTAACACCTCCATTGAGGAAATCATGTTGAAGGCCTAAAATATCAAGAAACTAAAGAGTGGCAAAAGAGAATGTCCAGGATGGTGGAATGAATGAAGGAAGGAATGAAGGAAGGAA
>NW_025386611.1:0-7810 GCF_016433145.1 Gracilinanus agilis
AAATCTCTAATAATTAGAGAAATGCAAATCAAAACAACTCTGAGGTATCACCTCACACCTAGCAGATTGGCTAAAATGAAAGAAGGGGAGAGTAATGAATGTTGGAGGGGATGTGGCAAAATTGGGACATTGATGCATTGCTGGTGGAGTTGTGAAATGATCCAGCCATTCTGGCTGGCAATTTGGAACTATGCCCACCTGGTCATCTTGATGGGTATTTAGTAGGTGCTAATTTTCATCTGTTTGTTTCTTTTTGTATTGCCCCACACTACATAGAACACAGTAAGCACTTGATAAATGTTTGTTGACTTATTCATAGGATCATAAACTTGAAGCTGAAGAAATACCTTAAAAGTCTGGAGTCCTCATTTTACATCTAAGGAAACTGAGGTACAGAGAGTTAAGTGATTTATTTGCCCAAAAGTCCAGCACACTCTTCATCGTGAAGCTCTGCCTTATCATTGATTATTAGGTAGAACCCAATGTTGGTCCTATTTTATAGATGGAGAGACTGACACTTAGAAAAACTAAATGACTTACCCAAGGTCACGTAGTTAGGGGAAGAACTGGGAATAAAAACCCATGTTTGCTCTCAAGGCACACCAATTCTCCTGGCTACCATCCACTCCTTGTCCTCTACCTAGCGGTTACTTATTTAACTATACTTATGCTCTCTCTTTAAAAATAGGAAAGAGATCATTGAAGTACACTTAGTGGAGCATGCAACCTATAATTATGACCATAGCATTATGAAGAGAAAAAATAAGGGTGCCCTTCAAGCATGTGAAGTGGAAGTCTGGGGAACTTCATTTTGTAATAGTCAGTTCTATCTGTAGAGAAGAGAAATGATTGGGATGGAGGTCACTGAATTAGTTTCATCCCCAGGATCCCAATTTGGCTTTGATGGGCTGCTGCTGAAACCATCTAAGTTGAAATGACTGCTTCTCCTTGTATTTTAGAGCAATGCTGAGTAATAAAAGGTAAAGACACATGTACTGGGAAGAACAATGGCTTGAAATCCAAAAACCTGAATTTGAGTCTTGGCTTTCCCACTTAAGAGCTGTGTAACTATGAGCAAATCCCTTAATTTCTCTGAGTTTTATAATTTCTTCATCTATAAAATATTACTTATACTCAAGTTTAAGTAGACCAGAGCCATGGTTATTCTATTTCTCTGTTGGTAAAGTACTGGTCATCTGTGATCCG
This sequence comes from Gracilinanus agilis, assembly GCF_016433145.1. Taxonomy (NCBI): domain Eukaryota; kingdom Metazoa; phylum Chordata; class Mammalia; order Didelphimorphia; family Didelphidae; genus Gracilinanus; species Gracilinanus agilis. The sequence goes on from NW_025386611.1 coordinate 1,207, forward strand.
TGCAGTCCTGAAAACTTTTATAAATCTAGATAGAAGAAGAGAATGAAGATGAAGAGGGTCAGTAATCCACAGGAACACAGTATCTTGAATCTGGAAAAGACCTTGCAGGGCATCTGGTCTAAGTGTTTTGTTTTACAGAGGTCTGGAGATAAGTTGAGGCTTTCTAAGGCAGAAATATAAACCATGGGGCCTTTGTGGCCAGTGGGCAGGAACCAGATTAACATATAATTGAGAAATATTTAGCAAAAAAAAAAAGCACATTCAATACAATAAAACATAGATAACATATCTTTTAAAACTAAGTCAATATGCAACCCACAGAGGTCCTCATGTACAGATCTGTGGCCCTTGTTTTTATTGGACTTTGCATCACTAGTCCTGGGTACTTGAACAAGGTCAAGGCAAGTTAGTTAAAGAACAAGGACAAAATGCCTTTGTTCAGTTTTAATTTAAAAAAAAAAACCTTCATAGCAGGGCTTTGAGCAATCTGAGAAGGGTGATTGCCATGTAATCTATCACTAAACAAATGCTTATCTTACCAGCTGACATTGTAAAGAGAAAAGAATACCTCCACACTTGAAATAGGATTTGTCTATAAGCCCTCAAGGGAATCATTAGGGTTAAAGTGATAAAGATATTAAATTGCCATTATTCAGCAACATTTATTGAGTGTTTACTGTGTATGAAACTTTGTACCAGCTGCCGTGAAGGGAGGGAAATGGAATACAAAAAAAAGAAATAGCAGATGTGCTCTTGGCCCTCCAGGAGTTTACAATCTAGTTGAGAAGTGGAAATATGTATGAGATGACTGAAGTAGACTAGGAGCAATAGATTATTGAGTATGAATTAGAATAATGCAATCTCAAAACTATTAGAGAGTCATCTAATCTCATCTACTACCCTAATAAGTTCCTCTATAAGAGCGATCCTTAACTTGGAATCCATGGAATCATTTTTTTAAGTAGATTTCAGAGAGTTTAGAATCTTATTAAGAAAATATTTTGAAAACTATGTTTCACTAAAATTGGTTTCCTTTGCAATTCTATTTAATGTATTGAGAAACACCATGCTGAAAAGGGGCCTATTTGTTTTTCAATTGTTTTAATTGTATATGACTCTTTATGAACCTATTTGGGGTTTTCTTATTGGCAAAGATACTGGAGTGGTTCACCATTTCCTCCTCCATCTCATTTAACAGATAAAGAACAGAGGCAAACATTAAGTGACTTACCCAGTATCATATAACTGGTAAGGGTCTAAGGCCATATTTGAACTGATGAAAAAGTAATCTTCCTGATTCCAAGCCCCATGTTCTATCCATTGTGCCATCTAGTTGCCAAAGGGGTCCACAGATTTTATCTAATTTCCAACTGAGTCCATGACCCCCAAAATGGAGATAAAAAACCCCTGTCCTACATCACCCTGGCCAGATGTTCATCCAACCTCTGATTAAACACTATGTAAAAGGAGACTTACTCCAGCAGGCTATTCCATTTTTGGAAAGCTTGTCTTCTTAGGAAACTATTAGCAGTATTGAACTGAGTTCTACTGCCCTACAATATATGATTAGTTGTCCACTCTGGTACTACACTAGTCTCTTGTCTCTTCCATAGAACAATCGTTCTTGTGTTTGAAGAAGGCAATTATCATGTTTTCTCTGTGAGCAAAAAAGAACAAAACTCCCAGTTCCTTTAACTCTTTTTTATATGACATAAATTCCACACTGATCATCCTTGCACTTACTCTTCATACACACTCCACTTTGCTAACATGATTCTTAAAATGTCAAGCCTGGACTGAATATAATGTTCCAGATGTTGGCAGGTCCAACACAAGATCCTCTTGTATTTTTATTCTTGTGCCCTTGCTCTTCTTTTCACATAGCCAGGACTGAATTTGGTTTTTTCTTAAGCCATAATTAATATTTATGTATGCTTTAAGGATTGCAAAGCATTTTTCACATATTACCTTATTCAATCTCCACCCATGTTGGTGCTATTTTTATTTCCGTTTAGAGATGAGGAAAAATAGGCTAAGAAAATTGAAGTGACTGCCCTGATGTCACAAAACTATTAATCCACTCTCCAAGGGAGGATTTGAACTTCAGGCTTTCTGATTCCAAAGCTAGTGTTTCTTGCTAGGAGATGTGGAAGGTGAGGACATCTGAAACTGAAAGAGTTGCAATAAATGTGTTATCAGATTGAATTTTCTATAGGGGAATTAGTTTTGAGATGCTTTTTTTGTAAACCCTTAACTTTTGCCTTAGAATTAATACTAAATACTAAGGAGGGTTGGTGGGGGGTTGAGGGAGAGGTAAAGAACATGAAACATCTAACTATGGGAAAATAGTAAAAAAGTTTTTTTAAATAAATAAATTCCAAGGCACGAGAGTGGTAAGGGGTAGGCAATTGGGATTAAGTGACTTCTCTAGGGTCCCACAGCCTGGAGTATCTGAGGTCAAATTTGAACCCTGGATCTCCCATTTCCAGGTCTGGCTCTCTTTCTACTAAACTACCTAGCCTCCTCTTGAGTTGCTTTTTTTTTTTTTTTAAATAAAACCCTTACCTTCTATCTTGGAGTCAATACTGTGTATGGGCTCCAAGGCAGAAGAGTGGTAAGGGTAGGCAATGAGGGTTAAGTGACTTGCCCAGGATCACACAGGTAGGAAGTATCTGAGTTCAGATTTGAACCCAGAGCCTCCCATCTCTAGGCCTGACTCTCAATCCACTGAGGCACCCAGTTGCCCCATTGAGTTGCTTTGTGAAGGAGTTGTTGCAAATAAATTTTTGGACAGGAGAACAGAATGCTAAGAAGAAATGTCATAGGTGATATTTGAATTCAATATAATGGGCAATAATAAATCAATTAACCAAAATAGGGACATGATGAAATGGGAAATCATTTTAGTAGCTATGCATAGAATTGATTATCTAATATATAACATAGGAACTTAAATAGAAAACTGGGTGCATCGCATTAAGTTACTAAGGATCAGCATCACATCTAAGGTACTATCTTTGGGCCCTTTATAAGTGATGGCTTTGGTGTGTTTAAGAAGTTAGGGGGATATTTTAAAATGTTGATGTCAGCCCATCAATATGCATTTATTAAATGCCTGCTATATGCCAGGCACTGAGTTAAACACTAGAGTACAAAAAGGGCCAAAAAACAGTCCTCCCCTCCAGGAATTCACAATACTAATTTAAAGGAGATCATAAAAACATGAACTCCAGAAACTGAAACAGAAAATTATCCAGGAAGAAATTATTTTAATAGCATCAGCATCGTGGGTCATCCTCTAGGTGTTAACATCTAGGATTCATTAAAAAAAAATATGTTTGTGGTCAAGTGAAAACTCCCAAGGTGTCTAAACTCGAGTCTGGCTGTGATCTCCTTAAGTCTAACCTGGCTTTCATTGTTGTGGGATATCTCGGGCCCTGGGAAAACTCTGGCTCAATCTGCCAATTTTCAACCTTTTACAAGGCCAATCTGTATACCTCTTAAGGCTGTGGAGAGGAGAAACACCTCTCCCTTTTCATGCTTCCCTGATTTTTCTGCACACTGGCTTCTATGCCATGTAAGAACAGGGGTGTTACTTAGCTGGAGCTAATGATCTGTGCAGCTGCTGGGTCCAAAACATTTTTATTAAGATTTGAAAGGGCACAGAAAAAGTGTGGAGAGTGGGGAAATAGTAGGTCAGTTGGGAGGGGTAGGTGAAGGAGGAGCAAGGCTATTGCAGGATATTCACTTCCCTTTCCTGCCGTCCTTAATCTGTGTCTCCCAAATAGAGAGAACTCTTGCCCTCATTCCAGAGAAGTTGAGATCCTGTTTTTCTTTGTTTTCTGCACCATCCACCATACCACTCCCTTTGCTAGCGCCTTCCCTCTGAAGTCACCTCTCATCTGCTCCGTACTTATCTCTTATGCACTCAGTTATTGGCACATCATCTCCCCTTTGAGATGGAAGTTCCTTGAGGGCAAGGTTTAGTGGTTAGAGTGCTGGACCTGGACCCAGAGAGCATGCCCCTTCAAAGCACAAATTATAAAGGGTATGCCCCATAGTCTACCCATCCCCATCACTTAGCAGTTTGCAAACACTCGTTTCCCACCTGTGGGTCAGCTCATAGTGGTTATTGAGTCTCTTTGTGGAAACAGACTTTTTTTTTAAAAGAGAGAATTCTGTAGGCAAGTGAAGGAAGCCTTTACTTCCTAAGCTTCCTGTAACCTGAATCCACTTGTGAACATGTTCTTTGACATGGGTCAATACAATTCTCTTCAGGGAGACCTTGCTGTATATCGAAAGTCTTGATGACCGCCTTTATTAGACCATTATTTTTGCCACTTTCTGTCAGGCCAAAAGCATTCCCAGAAGCCACTGACAACGTCATACATAGGAACTGCTGGAAGTTAATGAACATTATCAGACCACTGAGAGGACACCCCTGGACCTTTGGCCTCTCACTGACTAGCTAGCTGCCATTTTTGGAGATTGATTTATTTAAAAGGGGGTGGAGTAATAAGCAGAAAGGAAATAGCCCTTTTTAAAATTTATGGCCCATTCCCCCACATCATTAATTTGAAAGCCTCTAGCAATGCAATTAGATGTCATTATGCAACAACAATGTAAAATTAATTCTGGCCATTCCCAGTGTGCCAGAGATTAGAGTTACTCTTTTCTGGGGAACTGCCCTGAGGGGTGGAGAAAAGAGCCACATTTCACTGACCTGACAAAAATGTTGTAGTGTTTATCCTAGAAATAGAGTGCCAGGCTAGATTGGAAGGAATGACCTACTAGGAACACAAAACCAAGGACGCTGAGCTTCAAGGGGAAATATGGAGGAGGTAAATTTAACAGAGTGTACTTAGTTGCCTGATGCCATACAATATTAACCTTTTATTTTTTTGTTTGGGATGTGGCTATGAGTGTCATTCTATAAGCAGTAGTATAGACAGCATTGTAATGGGATCTAAGGTACCATACTAGAAAGCATGTGGCATCCCTGGGCCTGAGTTTGAGTTAATAAAGAAACTGTCTCTTGTCTTTCTTCCTGTCCCCAGTCCTTAGCACAGTGTCTGACACATAGTAGGCACTTAATAATGTTTATTAACTGACTTCTCTATCACTTACTAGTGATATATAATAATACTCATGATAGACAACTACCTTGGCTAAGAGTCAACAATTGTGAAATTTAGTCTTGGTTTTGTGACTCCCTGTGTGACCTTGAGCAATGCCTACCACCTCTTTAGTACTTGGACTCTCACATATACCCAAATTCCCTTCTAATTCTAATATCCCATCACTTAAGTTTTTCTGACAGCCTTTAAGCTTTCTGAGGTTAGCAGCTGCAATTTTTAAATTATCCCCAGAAAGCCTTGCATGGAGTAGATGTTTAAAATGTTTACTGATATGAATTAATTTGAATTGAAGAAGGAACCCCATTTCCTCTTATAAAATACCAAAGGAAAATGTTCATTTTATTTTATTTTATGAACTTAATTATTAACAGACACAAACTTTCCAATGTACAAAGAAGAACAAACAAAAAAGAGAATTGGATGTGAAACCACAAACTTCTGTTATATACATTTAGGTATTTTTATATGGATAACAAATTTAACAAGGTAGTACCACATTTCCCTGTTTTCCTGCCTTTCTGAATAACATTTTTGCTTTTTTTCTGTTTTATTCATGCTTTTTTTCTTCTCTGCTGAATTTTTGTCAATTCTCACCAACTTCTTCCCAATTGGAAGGGAATAAGTTGCATTTTTTATTTCTTTAAGGCAACCCTACTAGGTCTATGACCCAATAATATTGATTTACTGAGGGACTATAAATTGTTTCTTTTTTCAGTCACATGAATATATGTATTTTATATTGTTTTAAACATAAAAATGTTTTATATTGTTTTAAACATAAAAATGTTTTAACAATACAAAATATTCTATTTTATATCGTGACCCATGGAGGAATTGAAAGAATCTATGTCTACATAGAAGAGCTTCAGATCAATAGAAAAATATTCTGTCACAAAGAGCTCGTGTCTTCTCTATTTCCTTTCACCAGATGTATTGATTGAGTAGTGTAATATTCTGCATATATAGGAATTCTATAAATGTAGAATGTCTGACACATGCAGACCAATGGAATGTGAAAGTCATGAGCTTCTAAAGCTGTAAGGGGATAAGATAGATGAATAGATATATAGGTAGGTAGGTAGGTAGGTAGATAGATAGATAGATAGATAGATAGATAGATAGATAGATAGATATAGATAGAAAGATGATAGATAGATCGATAATAGCTAACATTTATATAACTCCTACAGCACTTTGACAAGAGCCTTATAAATATTTTCTCATTTGATCCTTATAACAGATCCCCATTTTACAGATAAAGAAACTGAGTTAGACAAAGGTTAAGCAATCTGCTCACAGTAGGTAAATATACATTTACTCAGTATTCCTAAAGTTTATGGAACTCTTAGCTTTTCTATTATATATGTGTATATTTAATAGAAAAGTTAATATATATTATAAAAATTATTTATATATATAGTAGAAAAGTTAAGAGTTCCATAAACTTTAGGAATACTGAGTAAATA
>NW_025386612.1:0-7704 GCF_016433145.1 Gracilinanus agilis
CTTCCTTCCTTCCTTCCTTCCTTCCTTCCTTCCTTCCTTCCTTCCTTCCTTTCTTTCTTCCTTCTTTCATTTCTGCCCATTTCTGATGATATACCTCATTTCCACTGAGAGGAGAAAAGCATGTTTCACTGTCAACCCTTTGAAATCATGATTGGCCACTGCATTGACCAAATCTTATCTTTTCATATTTCACCCACTTTATTATTGTCATTGTGCTCTTAATTCTTCTTTGCACTGCATCAGATCATATGTCCTATCCAGCCTCCCTGAATTTTTTTTAGGTATCATTTTATATGGCGTAATAATATTCCATTACATTTCTGTACCATAATTTGACTGTTTTCTGATTGAAGGGTCCCATCTTTGTTTCTAGTTGTTTTTTTTCCTGTCAGAAAAGTTCTATTATTTACGTTTTGGTATATATAGAATTTTTCCTTTTATCTTTAAAATCCTTGGGATACAAAGCCTAGAAGCATAATTCTTTTGTTAAAGGATATAAATTTTAGTGCCTTTTCCCTCATTATTGCTAACTGCTTTCCCAGAATGCTTGGAATTGGTCAAAATTTCAATTTAGAACTATAATCAGAAAATATTTTAAATAATATTTTTTGACCAAGAGAACATTATGTATAGCAACAGAAATATTGTTTGAAGAATGACTGTGTATGTCTACCTCCAAAGAAAGAACTGATAAATAGAAATGTGCAAGATATTCATATATATTTGTCAAATGATATCTTCTTTAGTGGATGGTGGAGAGAAGGACTGGGAGCTTTAATGTAACAAAGAAGTAAAAAGTGTGTGTGTGTGTGTGTGTGTATATATATATATATATGTTAATGGTGTTGCAGCTGCTCTAGGCTACTTTCCTAATTTGGAATTCACAGATTGAGTCCAAGCATGGGATAACTACTAGCTAACGACTCAGGTTCAAGGAACTCTGTAGAACTGAACTCCTAAGCTAGTTCATAAGATCCTATTGATATTTTTCCTTTTAATAGTCAGCTAGAAGATACAATTAGCTTAAAGAAAAGATATTTACTAAGATTGTATAATAAGAATAGCAACTACAAAAAATTCCTTCAATAAATCTGGAGTAAACTCTCCCACAAATATATTACTGGTGGAGGGAGTGGGTGCATACCTAGAGTACACTTAGCGGTAAGGCATATGTGTATGGAACACAGATTCCCTACATATACACAGACCAAAGCAACTCGCTTCTCTGGCATCAAAGGGCCTCAATGCCATTTCTTTTTTTCATGATGTCCTCATGTTACTCCCCATTGGATGTAATGTCTCTGATGGGCAGGTTATATATGAGTTTCTTGGGCTATTTCTCTCTGCAACGTGACTCCTGAACGCCAGGGGTAATTCTTTCTTGAATTCACAGCTGGTTCTTCCCTGCTGCCACATCTCAAAGCTTTCTTCATTGATTTTCTCCTTGGTTCTCTGGTCCTCCTTCCTGTTGGGTCCAGTATCTCTCAATAGATGAATAGATCCACTAGAAGAGCCCACAGCTGGGGCAGCTAGGTGGCTCAGTGGACTGAGAGCCAGGGCTAGAGATGTGAAGTCTTGAGTTTAACTGGCTGTAGACAGTTCCTAGCTGTGACCCTAGATAAGTCACTTTACTCAAACTGCCCAGCCCTTACCTTTCTTCTGCTTTAGAACAATATTACTTCCAAGATGGAAGGTGAGGATCTAAAAAAAATAGACCATTACTGATAGGGGATGGGGAAAGGAAGAGAGAGAAATTCTCCATTTTGTCTTCTGGTCGAGAGAACTATAAGGAAAAATGTGGGAAGCCGTTGACTCCTTTTCATAATTCACACCTTTCTTTAAAAAGCAATATAGTCTTATTGAAAAAGCTTTGAGCTCTCAGTAAACCAGCTGGAAGAGGGTTAACACCATTGGCCAGAAATACAGCTGCCTGGTACAGCCAAGGCTGAACCCTTAGCAGGGGCATTTTGCCCAGATTTAAAGTAAACTAATGGGTCTCAAAAATATTGTTCAATGCCATCAAGTCTGAGAAAATTCATGTGTCTATGTTAAAAATATAGCTCTGTGAGGGGCAGCTGGGTAGCTCAGTGGATTGAGAGCTAAGCCTAGAGACAGGAGGTCCTAGGTTCAAATCCGGCCTCAGACACTTCCCAGCTGTGTGACCCTGGGCAAGTCACTTGACCCCCATTGCCCACCCTTACCACTCTTCCACCAAGGAACCAATACACAGAAGTTAAGGGTTAAAAAAAAATACAGCTCTGTGTAGCTGTGGAAAACTATCCTTGTGCTTTTGGGTGAAAGAGAGTTGTCTGAGCGGGAGGGCAAATCTTTACATGAATTCAGGTCCCTGTGATCAGGCGCCAAATCTCGAGATCTTTTTATCGTCTCCAGATAATCTGATAGATAGATGGCTTAGCTGATAAGGAAATAACAGGATACGGGAGACGATCTTGACTGTTAACTCATAGCTGCTTCTCCGAAGTGCCATTGAGTCACAAGTTCATTATATAAGAAATTCAAACTCCCATTCACCCAAAAGCACAAGGATAGTTTTCCACAGCTACACAGAGCTGTATTTTTAACATAGACAATACAACAGGCTTAGAAGCTTCAAGGTGAAGATAAGAACCAGGCTGGACTTTCAGCCATATTTGTTTTTATTAAGCAAAGTCTGGGGCATTTTGGTAGGACAGAAAGCCCATGAATTTTCTCAGCCTTGATGGCATTAAACAATATTTTTGAGACCCATTAGTTTACTTTAAATCTGGGCAAAATGCCCCTGCTAAGGGTTCAGCCTTGGCTGTACCAGGCAGCTGCATTTCTGGGCAACGGTGTTAACCCTCTTCCAGCTGGTTTACTGAGAGCTCAAAGCTTTTTCAATAAGACTATATTGCTTTTTAAAGAAAGGTGTGAATTATGAAAAGGAGTCAACGGCTTCCCACATAATCCCCCCTTTTCTTTAAATTAAAATGATTTATTACACAGGAAAACCTTTAATATTGAAAGAAGTCATCAATTAGTTATAATCATCAGCTATAGCTGGATCCGATAGGATTTATAGATTAAACTGTTTATTTATGGCTCTCTACAGAAAAAGAAAAAGATCAACTCTCTTTCAGGAGCTGGGTCCTTCTGCCATATAGAGTTCTTTTCTTTGGACCAGGTCTGAAAGTTTTCCTGCCTTCTGTTTCCATAGCTAGCAGGCTGGCTTTTTAGAGTCCATCAGAGGTATGATTAATCTTTGGCTAGCCAATGGCAAGCTGTGCCTTAACTCCGCCTGGGAAAATTTCACATTTTGTGAAGGTTTGAGGAAATAGGAGAGATATACAAAGTGTATTCACTTTGTTTAACACATGAGCTAGTATCTTGTGTCTATGTTACTTGCCCCTTTTGTGATTTCATGACTGAGTTGGGGAGTAAGGCTTATCCTGAACAACTCCCCTCTAGTTCAGTAGCAAAAAGAAACATGCAGCCCTTGATTGCTGTGCTAATCACAAATCAATCTACCTCTTTTCTCTTAATAGGGAGGTGAATACTATAGCTGTGGAATTTGGTTTATGCTGTCAGATGAGGTCTCTTTCTTGGTAGACATTGCTTAAATATTTTCCTTTGTTGCAAGGAAAGAAGAACTAAGGTGAAATGACCATCTTATTAAAAAATAAAAAAGCAATAGAGGCAGCTAGGTGGCTCAAAGGTTAGAGAACCAGACCTGAGACTGTAGGTCCTGAGTTCAAATATGATCTCAGACACTTCCTAGCTCTGTGATTCTCGGCAAGTCACTTAACCCAATTGCCTAACCCTTCCAGCTCTTCTGCCTTAAAACTGATACTTAATTTCAATACTGAGACAGAAGGTAAGGGCTTATTTTTTACTTAAGGCAATAATAAAATTTTTAAAGAGTTAACAGATACACAATCACTACAATAATGCAAATAAAGTTGCCATATAGCAGCAGCAAATTTCTAGTCTATTACAATGATCAATGGTAGTATCAAGTATCAAAGGTAAAAGACATATCCTTCCTTTTTCTTAACATCCAATAAATTATCTTTTTGAGGATTGTATTTTGTAGTTTGAGTATTTGCTGGTAAGTGTTTCTCATGTCAAAATCTACCAATCAACTAAACAAAAATTAATAAATGTGCCCTGTCATTCTGATGATCATTTGATAAATAAAATAGTCAACTTTTTAAAAAATCTCCTAATTATTCTACAAGGTATAAAGGACCAGGGATTTCTAAGTTAATATGTCTTCCAGAAATACTTGGGAGGGACAGCAAATTTACTAGGATAGCTGGAATTCTTGGCACATGAAGGAGAATAGTTGCAAATGAAATCTGAAAAGGTAGATTGAACTAAATATCAGAGGGCTTTGAATACCAGGTTATTTATAGAAATAAATTTTTGAATACTTTTATTTGAAGAGTTCTATAATGACACATAAGACCATCAGTCAAATACTTTTTCATTAATCAGAAATCACAAAATATTAGAGCCAAAACAGACCTTAGCATTCTATATTTTCTATATTTGGTTCTATCTCTTCTAGATTTGAGACCATGAAGGTCTTCATCTGTCATTACCCTTTCTATTGTAGTATACTGCCTCTCTGTGAATACTGTAACTATGAATTTGTATGTTACAGACACAAGTATCTGAAAATGGGAGACTGGAATTTGTTGGGCAGCATTCTAGAGGAAGTCCACTTCCATTCAACCTTGGTGGGGAAGATCTGGCTGACCATGCTATTCATATTCCGTATGCTGGTGCTTGGAGTGGCAGCAGAGGATGTCTGGGATGATGAACAGTCAGCATTTATCTGTAACACTCAACAGCCTGGATGTAGCAACATCTGCTATGATGATGCTTTCCCCATTTCTTTGATCAGGTACTGGGTTTTACAGATCATCTTTGTGTCTTCTCCCTCTCTTGTATACATGGGCCATGCACTTTATAGACTCAGGGCCTTTGAAAAGGAGAGGCAGAGGAAGAAAGTACAACTTCGTTCCCTGCTGGAGGAACCTGAGCATGACCAAGAAGAGCATCAAAGAATAGAGAAGGAACTGAGGAGATTAGAGGAACAGCGGAAGGTACACAAGGCACCCCTCAAAGGATGCTTGCTACGCACTTATATATTGCATATCTTGACCAGATCTGTATTGGAAGTAGGGTTTATGACAGGGCAGTATATTCTCTATGGGTTCCAAATGCACCCCCTTTACAAATGCAGTCGATTTCCTTGCCCCAATTTAGTGGACTGCTTTGTGTCCAGGCCCACAGAGAAGACCATTTTCATGTTGTTCATGCACAGCATAGCAGCTATCTCCTTGTTCCTAAACATTTTGGAAATATCTCACCTGGGAATCAGGAAAATCATGAAGGCATTACACGGTGGGTCTAACAGTGAGACTGAAAGGGAACTGCATCACTCAAAGAAAAATTCAGTGACCCAGGCCTGTGTAACTCGCTCTTTATTGCATGAGAACATTCCTTTGTCCCAGCCTATTCACCACTTCTGGCCAGAGAAACAAGTAATCGGAATTGGTAATACGGAGTATAAAGCAGTGTGGCAACACAACCATCACAACCAGACTGAAGGAGCACCTCCACCTGGCAAGAAGAACTGGTCCAAGAGGGATCAGCATCATAGAATGTTCCAAGTTAGCTCTGAATGTCCCCAGGATCTTGATTATGGTGTCCAGCACTTTCAACAATGCAAACATCAGCACCACGGACAGCACCCACGTTCTTCCTTCAGCAAAGGGGACATTCTTTCTAAATCGCATCAGGGCAACCTTGCAAATTGCTCTTCTTGCACACTAAGTCCGGGAGAGCAGCCCTACAGTCTTTGGAGCCCAAGCAGGTCCTCAATAGACCTGACTGCTCACTGTAAGACAAGCAATAACATCAAGCGAGAGTGTTTTGACTCAGCAGAGAAAGGGTCTCACCCAGGCAGCCGTAAAGCCAGTTTCCTATCTAGGCTTTTGTTTGAGAAGGGCCAGTTATCCAAAACTTCAGAAAGCTCTGATTCCCAGCATAGCTCTATCTTGGACTTCCAGCACTGGGGTGAAGAAGACCATGCCTCCAGCTCTCCACCTCCAGGCACTGGGCGCAGAATGTCAATGGCAAGTAAAGACCAACAGGCCCCTGCTCTTGTGAGGTATAGCCTAATCGTGTAGCTGGCACCACATTTGGGTGCTCTAATGGTACCCCCAAACTCATACTTTCTCCATTGTCTTCTTTAGGGCTACCTTTTCACACCTTCTGTCTCATCAGACTTGGTGATGTGGAAGGGAAGGAAAGGAGGAGATAGATGGGAGTGAGACCATATGTCTTTTTGTGGAATCATTTATCCAAATCACTTTAGTTTATAGAAAAAGGAGTGCTGCTTATATGTCTAAGCAAGAAGCCACACCATTTGAATATCACTGCTTCTTAAAATGATCTTCTACAAATATGTCACAATAAAGTTTTAGTAAGTTTCAAAAAATGTAATGAGTTTCCTTTTTTGTAAAGTAGAAGAGAGAAAAGAAAAACCTTTTTACTTCTGACCTGAATGTGAGACAAGTTTTTGTCTTTTTCTGCCCTTTTAAAAAGCCAGTTAGGTAAGGAAGCTCTATTATTGTGGTGCTCCCCAAATACAAATCATTGGATAATAGATGTAGAATTAAGAGAGGTCTGAGTTAGTAACCATGTTGTCTAATTCCTTCCCTTCCTGACGCAGGAAGTATCTGGAAGTGTCACAGGATCCTTTCCATCACTGTCTTCATATTATGATTTTTAAAAAGACATCATTTAATAGGAACTGAATTTCCCAAATTAAAATCATAAATGAAATACTGTGTTTGAAGTACTTTGTACTTGTAAAGTACTACATACATTTGAGCTATTAAAATTATTCTACCCTATCTTTTGAGCCATAATGAATTCATCTTTACACCAACTTTCATATCTCTTGCTGGTTTATGATAGTTCACATAAGTGTTTTGTGGTTACAACATGCTTTCACATATATTTCCTTTAATCATTCCAGTGTGGTAGGTAGCTATTATTCTAATTACAATAAAAACAGAGACTCAGGAAAATTATGATTATGCTAAGCTCATAAAGCTAATAAGTGGCAAGGCCAGGCTCAAAGCTTGAACTCACTTTTCTCTATCTTGGTAGAAAACTTTTCTAAACTTAATCGGAAATGGAGTCCTGTAAAGCCATCTTAAGTAAGCTATGAGGATGAACTGTTTCCTGTGTCTGGAGTATCTTCAGCTACCTCTTCATTCCCTGACTTTCCCAGGAGGAAGGCAGGCATGACAACAATTATTTCTGGTTTTCTGACTCCAAATCCAGAACTCCTTCCACCATAGGATTGATTTCAACATCATATTGTCACTGAAATACAGTCATCTCGTGTTCTTTCATTTTTTTTTTAAACTTGAGAAACTCTTTCTTGACACCCTTCCTCCAGCTAAGAATAACTAATTTCTTATCAGCTCTATCCAGTTGCTCTGAATATTACAAGTAGAGCAAGTGCCTTGGAGCTAATGTCTGTCTACATCACTGGCTGATTTCTGCCACCTAGAGACCATTGATAGTAATCCCAGCTGAACAGAATGCACCGTGAATGGCCATTTATTTCTACTTCTGCTTGTACATTCAGCAAGACAATTTTCATTGTTCCTCTTTTCTTTTCCTGGGATAGTAGCTCAT
>NW_025386613.1:0-7145 GCF_016433145.1 Gracilinanus agilis
TCTCTCTCTCTCTGCCTCTCTCTTCTCTCTCTCTTTCTCTCTCTCTCTCTTTCTCTCTGCCTCTCTCGTCTTTCTCTGCCTCTCCTCTTCTCTCTCTCTCTTTCTCTCTCTCTCTCTCTCTCTCTCTCTCTCTCTCTCTCTCTCTCTCTCTCTCTCTCATTGGGTCCTATATTAATGTGAAAGGATGGTGACGTGAATCCCTTGTGTAAAAGAGAGCAAAATAAATAAAATGAACTGACATGAATCTTGATGCTGATGCCATCTCATCCAAACCCCTTATTTTACAAAGGATATCTGAAGCCAAGAGAGAGGAAATAACTTGTATAAAGTCACATAGTCTTTGTTCACCAAGGCGTGTACTCTTCTCATGTCTCATTTTTTCCCCAGACTTCAATTCATCAATGAAGGATTTCCAATGGAAGTATGATGTCCATTTAGGGATAGTCTTAGTGGGATTCTCAAAAGTATCATATTTCACTGGACAAAGCTAGAAAGACCTAGGTTTGAGTCTCTCCCACCTCAGCCTCATTTTAGTTGTGACATACTAGGAAACTCTCTTAATGCTCCTGAGTCCCAGTTTATCCATCTATAAAACAGAGATGATAATAGCACCTTCTTTACAAAGCTGCTGTGAAGATCAAATGAGATGACATATATAAAGAACTTTGCAAGTGATAAGTGACTAGGAGCTCTCATGGAGGAACATCAAGGTGGAATAATGCACAAATCACTGGTTTGGAAGTCAGTAAAACCCAAGTTCAAATCTTACTTTGGACACATATTGACCATGTGACCTTGGGCAAGTCAATTAATTTCTTTTGCTTTTGTTTCCCTATTTATAAAATGGAGATAATGATAGAACCTATCCTTGGTAGTTGCAAGGATAAAACTGAGATACTATTTATAAAACATCTCACAAATCTTAAAGTGTTATTTGTTCAGTTGTTTCTGGTCCTGTCCAATTCTTCATGACCCCATTGGGTTTTTCTTGGCAAAGACACTGAAGCGGTTTGCCATTTTCTTTTCCAGCTCATTTGACAGATAAGGAAACTGAGGCAAACATGGTTATGTGCCTTGCCCTGGGTCACACAGCTATTAAGTGTCAGAAGCCAGATTTGAACTCATTAATATGAGTCTTCTTGACTTTTGGTCTGCCCTCTAGTCACTGTATCCACTGTACCACCTAGGCAGCCTGATGGTACAATGGATAAGAGCACCAGGCCTAGACTCAGGACAACCTGAGTTCAAATCTGCCTCAGACATTTACTAGCTGTGTGTCTCTGGGCAAGTCACTTAATGCTGTTTGCTTCGGTTCCTCATCTGTAAAATAAGTTGGAAAAAGAAATGGCATGCCACTCTAGCATCTTTGCCAAGAAAACCCCAAATGGGGTCATGAAAAAGTGCTCTATAAATGCTAGCTGTTATTAGATTGAAGAGAAGAACTGTGGTACAGTGGAAAGGGTGCTGATTTTGGTGTCAGCCAGTTTAGGTTTAAATCCTGGCTCTTTAACTTTTCATCTCTGTTACCTTGGGCAAAGGAACTAACTTTTTTGGAGCCTTTTCTTCAAATGTAAAGAAAGTATTAGCTGACTTTTAGGGTCCCTCCTAGCTCTAACTCCTTGGTGGAATGTGATTCTCTTTGCACCTTCACAGCTTGCTCCCTGTGTAACCTTGGCCAAGGCATTCCTCTTAGATGAGCTTTACTTCCCCGGCCTGACAAAAATGAGGGGTTGAGACATTATCATTTCAAGGACCCTTCCAGCTCTATGGTCCATCTGCTTTTGTTCCCCCCTCTGACTTTAGATGTGAGTGAAAGATAGGATGCCTGACCCTAACTTGAAGCTTTGGAGTCCTTCTAGTTCCCATTTTAATAATAATGATTCCTTCCCTTCCGTTATATGTATCTTTTCAGTTTATGAGACAAGTTCATATCCTCCATCTTCTTAGATCTTCACAATATTTATTGCCTCAGAGGTTCATAGATTTAGACTTATTGTGGGGTGGTAGGAATAAGAGAAAACCTTTTAGGTCAGTTAGTCCACCCTATTTTATGGATTAAATAACTGAGGTCTAAAAATTTTAGTGACCTCTCCAAAGACACAAGTAGCAAGAGTATTCCAGGCATGGAGGATAACCAGTATCAACGTCTAGAACCTAGGAGTTCTAGGAGTTTTGTGTGAGGAATGACAAGAAGGCCAGGGTCACTGGTTCAGAAAATGTGTGTGGTGATGGAAGAAGACTGGCAAGATCTTCTTCAAGTTGGAGGGGGGTGGCAAGTAATGAAGGGTTTTAAATGCCAAATAGTATTTTACACTTGATCCTGGAGGTGATCAGGAGCCATTCCTAGGAGGTAATACATTCAGATCTAAGCTTTAGGAAGGTGAATTTGGCAAGTGAGTAGAAAATGGACTAGAGTGGGGAAATATTTGAGGCAGAGAGTTCCATCAGTAAGCCATTGTAATTATCCATATATGAGGAGATGAAAAACTGCACAAGGGTGGTGACAGTGTCAGAGAAGAGAAGGTGATGTATTCAAGAGATGTCACATAGGTAAAATTGATGGGCTTTGGCAACAATTTGGAAATTGGACATAGAGAGGATCAACTCTGGAGAAGATCTTTGGTTAAGTATTGGTTCAACTCAATACCATCAAATCCCCACATAACTCAGATGGGGAGTCTGTAGTTCAATAATTCTATGAGTAATCAAAGCCATTTCAAAATGAATGAGTGGGTACAGCTGAGTGGCTCAGTGGATTGAGAGCCAGGCCCAGAGATGGGAGGTCCTAGGTTCAAATCTGGCTTCAGACACTTCCTAGCTGTGTGACCTTGAGCAAATCACTTAACCCCCATTGCCTAGCCCTTACCACTCTTCTGCCTTGGAACCAATACACAGCATTGATTCTAAGATGGTGGGTAACAGTTTAAAAAATGAATGAGCTGTGTTTTTTATGACTTCATATGGATAACTGATATCAGATTGCTCATCTTCTCAATGGGTAGAAGAAAGGTGGGAGGGAGAGTGAGAACTTGGAATTGGAAATTCTATGAATTCTATGAAAAACTATGTTAAAAATAAAGATGTAGGGGGAAGCTAGGTGGCTCAGTGAATAGAGAGCCAGGCCTAGAAATGGGAGTAACTAGGTTCAAATCTGGCCTCAGGCACTTTCTAGCTGTGTGACCCTGGGCTAATCACTCAAGCCCTACTGCATAGTCTTATTACTCTTTTGCCTTGGAGCTAAGACATAGTATTGATTCTAAGATGGAAGGTAAGGGTATAAAAAAATTAAAATATACACATGCATATATGTTGCCTTCAGAGTCCTTTCTCACTGGAGGACCTCAAGCAAAGACTAGGTAACCAATTCTTGGGAGTGTCATGCCAGAAATTCCTGTTTGGCTACAGGTTGAACTGGATGACCACTGAAGTCTTCTTCTAACCCCTCGAGTCTATGGTTCTTTAAGATTTGAAGGCAGGACTCCTACAAAGATCATCCCCCCAAACCAGGTCCGTAGAAGGCCATCATTTTCACCTGGTCCACGGCAGTTCAGGTTAATGCTCTTTGTGGACCATCGTTCTGCCTGTAACCAGGTTGAGTCCACATCCTTAAGAAGGAAGAAGCCTCTTTCCAGGAGGCAGAAATCAATTTCTTTCTGAGATATTCCCAGTCTTTTCATTTAGAGAGCAATAAAATCCTATTTGCCTCCAAGACTGAGTTTTTTGTGTTTTTTTTTTTCTTTCCCCTTTGCAGAAAATGCCAGCGAGCTCCTGACTCCCAGCAGCTGCCCTGTGTGCAAGCTGCTGCTGTGACGGAAGCCTTACAACATGTTAGGGCTTTTTAATGAAACCAATTTATATCCGTTTGCAGTAGTGAAAGGGCTCAGCCAACTTAATTTCATTTCATTTTCTGGGCATGAGCGGCCAGAGAAGCTTCCACAATTTCTCATCTAGCTCTTACTTCCTGGCAGTGGGAGCAGCCAATTTCACTGGATTTCGTGGCCAAACTCAATTCAACAGTCCCTTGACTGGTTCTGGCATAAGGGAGAGCTTAGGACTTGAAGTCAGGAGGATTGGATTTGAATCCTGGCTCCACTATTTATTAGCCCTGTGGCCATTTACAAAGCAACCAAATCCCAGAATCTGAGAACTAGAAGAAACCTCAAAGGAAGGTCATCTAGTCTAACTTGAACTTGAATGAGAATTCAGCCCTGCTATTTCTCAAAAGATATTCTGACAAGTAGTCCTCTAGCCTTCTCATGAAGCCCTCCGATGATAACTTACCTCATCTACAGACAGCACTTGCTACTTTGGACAGCTCCAAATGAGAGGGATTTTATTGTTGAGTCATTTTCAGTCATTTCTGACTCTTAATGACTCCATTTGGGATTTTCTTGGTAAAGATACTGGAGTGGTTTGATATTTCCATCTCCAGCTCATTTTACAAATTATGAAACTGAGGCAAACAGGCAGAAGTGACTTGCCCATTCTAAAGCTGGATTTGAGCACAGGAAGATGAATTTCCCTGAGTCCAGGTCCAGCACTCCATTCACTGTACCACCTAACTACCCTAAATGAGAAAGAGATCTTCCTTTTATTGAACCAAAACTACCCCTTAGCTACTCCCACCCATCACTTTAGTTTTTCCCTCAGAGGACAAATGGAGCAACCCCTCTTCCATATGACGGCCCTTCAAATACTAAAATATAGCTAGCATAACCCCATTAAATCTTCTGGTGTCAGGGCAAAATATCCCCAGTTCCTTCAACTAATTCTTCTGCAGTATATTCATGGGGATCTTCACCATCCTGACTGCACTCTTCTGGACCCTCTCTGTCCTTCCATCAATGCCCTTCATTACCATAAGCATCATATGCAAAATTCAGGAAAGGACAATCCTACTGACCTCTTCTCTGATCAGACCACAATGTGGCTCTAATAACTGACCATAATACTGCAGATGTGGCCTGATCAGGGCAAAGGACAGCAGGATTGTCCTTTCCTGAGTTTTGCATAAGATGCTTCTCTCAAAAGAGACTAAGATTACATTATCTCTCTATTTTAAGACAGGTCATGCTACTGATCTTTCTGCACTTGTTTCTCCATGTAAAAACAAAAACATTAAATCACATTTATCTACAACCTTAAGGTCTAAAAAACACTTCGAAAGATTATCTCATTTTATCCTCACAGAAACCCAGAGAAGGGGGTGCTATTATTATACCTATTTTACAGATGAGGAAAAATGAGGCATATAGAAATTCAGTGGCTTTTCCAGGGTCACAGAGTTGATGAGTATCTGAGGTGGGATTGGAAATCAGGTCTTCCTGAATTCAGGTCCAGCGCTCTATCCACTATATACCTTGCTGTACAATGTTCTACTAGGTTTTCCTGAGAGTATCATATTGAAAGAATAGGATGTGCTTTGGAAAAATACTGATGATTCAGTCTACACCTTAGAGTTTAGAAACACACACACACACACACACACACACACACACATGCTGCATCTCATTATAATGAAAACTGGGGAAGTTTGGTTCCAAAACTATTCCTAAAACTTCTGTCTCCATGTATTAATTACACTGGCTGTTCCCCATGTCTGGAATTCTGTTCTCAATCTTAGAATTCGTGGCTTTCTTTAGCGACTCATCAGCATACAGATGTGAATGTCTTCTATTTTCAGATAACTTTTATCTTCTCAGAGCGATAGATAGATAGAGGAATAGAATGTGCACACAACAGAGATAATAGATAAATAGATTCAATGAATATATTAGATAAATATTAGATAGATGGATATGAACATAATTTATATGTACCTTGTTATTATATGCTGCTTCCCTTATTGTAATGAAAGCTCTTTGGTAATAAAGGCAGATTTTGCCCTTCTTTGAACCCAGGGCTTAGTATAGCACCTAGCATATCAAAAATAAATGTTTGGTGACCCTGGGCAAGTCACTTGATCCCCATTGCACACCCTTACCACTTTTCCACCAAGGAGCCAATACACAGAAGGGTTATTTAAAACTAAATAAATAAATGCTTGTAGACTAGTTGTCTATTAGGAGTTCTTTCCTGGTCCCCTTAACTTCTAGTATCACCTCCCTTTAAGGAGTCTTTCCATCTACTCTATCTTGATTGTGTATATTCTGGTTTATAAATGTTTATACATTCCCATTGGGATGGAAGCTCCTTGAGGGCAGAGGTTTTTTTTTTAGTTTTTTTCTTTGTATCTCCCAGACTTAGCATAGTTCCTATTACATTCTAAATACTTAATAAATGCTTGTTGATTAATTGATTAAATAAATGGTTTGTAGGTTATCCTTCTTCCATTAGCAAGATGATAAAGAGTGAATGAATTACATTGTTTCCTTTTTGTTGGATTCTTCCTGATTATACAGGAATAATATTGTCGTGACCATTTTTTAAAACACTTGCCTTCTGTCTTAGAATTGATACTGTATATTGGTTCCAAGGCAGAAGAGTGGTAAGGGCTAGGCAATGGGGATTAAGTGACTTGTCTAGGATCACACAGTTTTGAAGTCAGATCCTTTATCCAATGACCCACTTCACTGCCTGCCACTGTCATTATTATTTAAAAACCACCATGGCCATTACCCTCACAAACAACAATGTCTCAAGGAGACAGTCTAACTCACATTATTCTTCACTAACCCAAAGAACACTGATATGTATCTCTATATAAACATATGAGTTCATAATTTGTAAATAACTATGGAAATATAAGTTATTATTATTTTGCTCATTAAAATAATCATAGAAACAACAATGCATAATAGGTTTAAGTGGGGTCATGGTTATGGATAACAGTGATGAGCTCATATGACAAAGAGACTGAGTACTTTTGGGGTTTCATCAAGGAGATAAGATTGCCATGGTGCTTTGAGAGATTGGAAAAAAGCCTAACTAGATTGAAGTTGTGCTGAGATCCAGCCAAGGAAGCAAAAAGGGCAAAAATGAAGGTGGAAAGTGGAGAAAAGGTTTGGCAAATACAGCTGCTATTGTTCATTCATCACTCTCCAGAACGTTAGGTAAGGAAGAAAGGGAGAGAGAGAGAGAGAGAGAGAGAGAGAGAGAGAGAGAGGAAGGAAGGAAGGAAGGAAGGAAGGAAGGAAGGAAGGAAG
>NW_025386614.1:0-2248 GCF_016433145.1 Gracilinanus agilis
GAGAGAGAGAGAGAGAGAGAGAGAGAGAGAGAGAGAGAGAGAGAGGAGAGAACTAAGAAGAGAGGTTTTCCTGAGATCAGAGGATACCGACTTCCTCTTCGCACCCAGCCTGCTGCTGGCAGAAGCACAGCTTTCGTACACTGTGACCTATCCCAGTTCTATGATACAATCTGAGGTTAGTCTATAAATGCCAAAGAAGAGCACTGGGGCGAAGGGAGGCTGGATAATAGAAAAGATCCAGAGACTCAAAGACAAATCGACTCTACTGTCCAATTTGGCTGTAAATTGATCTCCCTCATGACCCAAGGAGGTGGCTGAGGATGGACAAATCCCTCAATGAACAGGCATTTCGTGTGTGCCTACTACACGCCAGAAACGGTGCCAAGCAGCGAGAACGCTGCGCCCCAAATGAAAGAGCCCCAGCCCTCAGGAGCTCGTGCCATGGCACTGGCAGGCCCAAATCATAGCCCTCTTAGGGAAAGCAGGACATGGTCTAGCATGCCTCGAGCTGAAAGCCCTCAGAGGTCACCGAGGCCAACTTTCTCCTCTCGGTTGACTGAGACGGACCCGGAGGACTGGGGAGGCGAAGGACCATGGAGGTGCAAGACCGAAGCATCCCAGGCCAAATGGGATTGTTCCCCCCTTCTCCCATGGCAGGGCCGCCATCTCAAGCCTGCCACCAAAAAGGAAGGGGGGGGGCTTCTCTTCCTCTGGAGTAGCTGATGCCCTCGCAGTTTTGATCTGGGCCTAATCTTGGGGCGCAGATATGACCTTAGGTGGGCCCGGAATCGCCCAGGCAAAATGACCTCCTAAGAGCCGCTGGCTTGAGAACTGGGCCAGACCTCCTTCGGCTCTAAACTCATAGCGTGAGCCAAAGCCAGGCTGGCCTGAGCGGAGCGGGAGGCGGTCCCCAGCCTGCGAGGGCATTCATTCTCAGGAATTCGCTCCCCTTCAGAACTCCAAGTTCTGAATGCAGACAAAGCTTGACTGACTACAGCGATCAGGGGGTGCAGGACGCTGAGAAATCGCATTGGCAGACAGATGATGGATTCCTGCCTCTCTCCCAGAGCGGGTGTGGGAAACTGGGCTTGCTGGCCTCCAAAGGCTTCATCCGCAGGAGCTGCTCTTTTTCTCTGCAGCCCAAGATTGGAATCATTTTGCAGTCAGAGCAGGGCAGAGGCACCCCAGACGGTGGAGGGCAGCAAAGCATCCAAAGATCATAGATTCAGACCTGGAAGAGACCTCGGGGACTATGTGTTCCAATACCCACCTTCTCTTTTAAACAAGAGTCTATCAAGTGACCTGACCAAGGTCACACAGATGGTTAGAAATGGGACTTAAATCTAGATTCTGACTCCAGAGGCTCAGCCAAAATTAATTTTAAAACAATAAATAAAAATGGGCATGTGATTACTTTATCAATAACCTATCAGTCATTGTTACATTAAAATTTTTGAAATTAAATTATTTTTAAAATAACTTTTTGTAACTGTTTAATTTTATGTATGATATAATATAATATATATATTATATATAATGTATTATATATAATATAATAACTGTATAATTTTATGATTATAATTGAAATTAAGTAGTTAAAACAATCATAGGGATCACCTGCATCTAGATGAAACAAAAACTGAATGGAAAGTGTGGGTACCACTTAATGTCCCTTTCCTGAAAGTGTCAGACTAAATAGAATGAGGGAAAAGCAGTGTGGCCCAATGGATAATGAGTCAATAGATTTGGGACCACAAGGGTTTAAGCCCTGCTAGGAAACACACCAACTGTGGGACACTGGACAAGGCGTTTGGCCTGTAAGTGCCCCTAAACAACAAACTAACTTTATTAATTATATACAAGTTGCTGATCTGAATTGGAAAAGGAAATTCCCACACTGATGACATTTACAGACTGGACAAATGTGTGTGTGAATATATACATACATGTATCCACAGTTTATGTTATATTGTATTACATTATGTTATGTTATATTATATCACATACTATATTATATTTATCATATCACATATTGTATATTTTATCATGTCATATATCATATGTTATATTGTGTCATTATATTGTTATGTTCTATGTTGTGTTATGTTATATGATGTGTTATGTTATATGATGTTATGTTATATGATGCTATATTATACTATGCTATATTATACTATGCTATATTATACTATGCTATATTATACTATGCTATATTATACTATGCTATATTATACTATGCTATATTATA